>NC_047506.1:42067088-42132343 GCF_902827115.2 Pseudochaenichthys georgianus
ATTGACATGAAAGCACTGACACATATGAATATACTGTAGTCAACTTCATTAACACCGTGCCTAACTCAGTAATTCACCATTTCTACGCATGACAACACACTGTGTCCGTGTTTGGCTCTCGAAGCGTTCCCGCATTGACGTCACTTCCGGCTTCCCCCAAAACTTCAAAATGAGTCGAAGGAATTTCCCCGCGATGTTCGAAATTATTGATATTTAACGGAACGGTATCGCTTTTTCTTTTTTAAACTGACGGTTCGAGATGACTAGTAGCCCAATATGTCATTGCACAACAGTTGTTGGGATGGTGTCACAGGCTCTTTAAGCCTTTGTACCACCATGTTGTTTATTAATCATTGAACTGCATCAGGCGCCTGCTTTTGGGTCCTTCCCCTGTATCCCGTCGTAACAATTACATTGAGTTTACACGAGAACACATGAATGAATGTGGAAAGGCAGCTCTATTGCCTCAAAGTACTTTAAAGTAAAGAACTGTACTTACATCCTTGTCGAGGCTCTCCATTAAGGATGTCATTTCTTTGATCCCCTCAAAGCGCTTTGACCTGAACAACTGAAGGAATTTCTGCAGGTGGCTGTCCAGACCCTCATAGAGCGAATTGAGGTCCATCGACATCAGCCTGGTGAATTCCTTGACGATCTATATGAAGAAGTGACATTACATCATTTTAGTCCAAGTTAAAAGTGACCTACGTTTTCACATTTCACAAGCTGCCCAGATGCAATATTTGGTATTGCACAAGCATATATATGTCAAACCATATACAAATGTTGAACATGCAATACATGAAATAGAAGAACATTATTACGATTTAACAGCTCTGTCAAGACTTTCAGAATTGGAATATAAACAAATGTACGCCTGGAAGATGCATCTAAAACATATTCAATCGGCTCAATCACTTTAAAATTATTTCAAGCACAAGATGCACGTCATGTAACCCCTCCCCCGGTCCTGGCGCGAGCTTGGGACGGCGCAAAGCGAGAAGCATTCGGACCCAAGCACTGAAGGAATGAGGTATTTGCGGTCTACACTGACAGAGAAGAGACTGTCAGTTTGGCTGCACTCAGCATTGAATCAAAACGCACTGAAGCTGTTGATCTTAATACGTTTGTGAGACGTTTTGCTGAACAAAATGGTAATCACCGCATTCAGCTGCAATACACGTCAACTTGATGCTCTGCTCACGGATGAGCATACAAAACTATTAAGATGATGACCTTATGTGTGTAAATATATTTATTTCTTTGAGGGGGTCTGCCCCCAAAAAACTGTTTTAAGTCCTGAGGAAGTCAAATAAGACGGTGTGTAAAACTACACTGCCCAGCCAAACAAAAGTAACCACTTTGATTGAACTAGGTTAGTAGGTAAGGACTTGCCACTGGATAATAACTGCAGTATAAAAAATGCATGACTGAAGTGATGGAGACCATGTTGAAGGCAAACACAAAGAGGAAATAACAGGTCAAATCAAGCAAATCCCCCTCTCAGATTCCACAGCAACCAGAAGAACATAAAGACTGGCTGGTGATTTGATTCATCAGCTTTGTGATGGAATACAAAATGCACAGTGCATTTCCTTAGCTGTGGGTGAGTCCACTGACACCACTGACAATGCTCAGTTGCTGGTGTGAGTTGTTATGATGAGGCAAAGGGGAGTTTGTTGAAGATGTGTTGGGCCTGACGAACCTCAGTGGACACACAAGGGGGCAAGACATTTATAAAGCAATAATGGGAATGCTGAATGAAAGAGGGTGCAGCTGCCTTTATTCATAACTGCAGCTCTTATACTGCGACTCTGAGGGGTCGAGCACAGACACAATAACAATGAAAACTGCTGCATACAGATTATTTTTGTTTTTGCAACCTCGTGTTAAGAATCTTGTTGCAATTGTTTAAAAGTTTGAAAGACCGTAATAAACGGACCTTTGTCTTATTGAAACATTTATTTTGGACCTTTAAGATTTGTATTTGAGTACCCCTGATTTAATCTATCATATGTTCGCCGAATTGACATGAAAGCACTAATAAATGTAGTTTCATCCACTTGAGTTTACAACCACAAAAATAATCTATATGTTTTTATATCACATCTGACAGGAGGAAATTCAGCAGCTCTCACTCCCGATTTGTAATCCTAATGTAATCATCATCTTCACCACGATCATTTATGTTTATGTCGCCGGATTGACATGAAAGCACTGACAAATATGAATATACTGTAGTCAACTTCATTAACGTGCCTGAACTCAGTAATTCACCATTTCTACGCATGACAACACACTGTGTCCGTGTTTGGCTCTCGAAGCGTTCCCGCATTGACGTCACTTCCGGCTTCCCCCAAAACTTCAAAATGAGTCGAAGGAATTTCCCCGCGATGTTCGAAATTATTGATATTTAACGGAACGGTATCGCTTTTTCTTTTTTAAACTGACGGTTCGAGATGACTAGTAGCCCAATATGTCATTGCACAACAGTTGTTGGGATGGTGTCACAGGCTCTTTAAGCCTTTGTACCACCATGTTGTTTATTAAATCATTGAACTGCATCAGGCGCCTGCTTTTGGGTCCTTCCCCTGTATCCCGTCGTAACAATTACATTGAGTTTACACGAGAACACATGAATGAATGTGGAAAGGCAGCTCTATTGCCTCAAAGTACTTTAAAGTAAAGAACTGTACTTACATCCTTGTCGAGGCTCTCCATTAAGGATGTAATTTCTTTGATCCCCTCAAAGCGCTTTGACCTGAACAACTGAAGGAATTTCTGCAGGTGGCTGTCCAGACCCTCATAGAGCGAATTGAGGTCCATCGACATCAGCCTGGTGAATTCCTTGACGATCTATATGAAGAAGTGACATTACATCATTTTAGTCCAAGTTAAAAGTGACCTACGTTTTCACATTTCACAAGCTGCCCAGATGCAATATTTGGTATTGCACAAGCATATATATGTCAAACCATATACAAATGTTGAACATGCAATACATGAAATAGAAGAACATTATTACGATTTAACAGCTCTGTCAAGACTTTCAGAATTGGAATATAAACAAATGTACGCCTGGAAGATGCATCTAAAACATATTCAATCGGCTCAATCACTTTAAAATTATTCTTGTAAAAAGTTTCTCTTTTGTATTCAGAGCCAAAAGGTCCGCCCTTTGACAGGAAACTTAGGGGGTTTGCTTTTTTAACTATCTCTGTTATAGCAGTGGTGACTGCACTATTTACTGCACAATTGTGGTTGATCAGTACACTTCCAATTATTTGTGGTGTGCACTCTTCCACAGCTGAGCTAATGCTACATAGCTCGTTTATAATTTCCTGGGTTTTTGTCTTAGACACATGCAAAATCGTTTGCATACGCAGTAAGAAAGATGCAACTTTCTGTTGAAACAAATCATGCAGGTCTTGATCCTCTATACCAGGGGTCTTCAACTAAAATGCAACGAGGTCCAGTTAGAGAAAATGTCCCCATGCAAAGGTCCGGAACATCAACATGTCTAAGTTGCTTCATGAATTAGTGTGATATATATTGAAGTGACCTGTAGCTTTATCAACGTCTGCATGTAATCAACAACTGACTGCCAATCAAATAAAGAAAGTACAAAAACAACAATATTTATTGTAAATTAACATTACTTAAATACTGTGGATATGTGTAATGTTTAAATATTGAAGTTAAATGCATCAATGTGGTGCACTTTGAGAGCAACATTAAGAGATCTATGGATACATCTCTCAACACCCATATGAAACAGAACTGTAGCATATTTTCCTTTTAGGATATTTTACAAATCACTCCCCTTTTAAACTCTATTCTTGTTATTTTTAACAACTTTTTTGTTACTGTCATATAGTATTTTATACCTGTTTTTCATTTAGTCTCATTAATAACTATAATGATCATATCAAGGTGTGCCTTAACCTCACTGAGCTGAGGTTATTTGAGCCTCTCAGGAGAGAGCTCTCTTCCACCTGGTTGTAGAAAAGTTCTTTAAATCCGTTAGCATAGCTAGCTAACCAGATGCTAACAACAACAGATCGCCACTGTGCTTACAACTAAAGACACAGCCACGCAAACACTGCGGTGTGTACGGCTACTTATGGGTACTGCAATATTTTAAGGGCTGGAGCGGCGTTCCGGTGCTCAGCACTCCTTTCAGACGAGACATATACCACGTGAAGACACGTTACGCTCGTGTTGTGTTCATGAACCTGTCCTTGGCCAGGAAAAACAGGTACTCGCTTGTTTACTTATTTTTGCGGTCTAGATTTCTTCTTCTTTTTTGAAGTGAGAAGTTGTCCGTCTGTCGGACTGACTCCCTCCCCCCCCCCCCCAAAACGAAAACTCTTCGGTTCTCCACGAATTACACAAGTCAACCAAATCAGCGTTAAAAAAGTGGGAGGCGCCGAAAAATCCCCCATTAATGTATTGATTATAGCTCCGGGTCCGTATAGGTCGGCGTCTGGGTCCGGATCCGGACCGCGGTCTGCCTGTTGCCGACCCCTGCTCTATGTAATCATCTGTTGTTAAATCTAGATGGTCCGAATTTGTCTCATCAACATTCAACTCATTCAACCCTCCTTTGCTTTACACTATATACTCGCTATTTCACTCGGGCAGCTCTTAATTTCCAACCTACTGCTAGCTCGCTAACATGCTAACGTTTTTCCTAAAACTAACTAACGTTAAATATGAAATATGCATCAAAAGGTGTGGCGACAGTCAGTCTGAGACAGAGACTAACGTTAGAGGATTAATTTGCATTGTCTGCTGATGAACTAGATTACATTTGAATGTACTTACTTGATAACTCCAGCCCGGGCTCTGAGCGAGGAAGAAAGATGGCAGCCAACTCGGATTTCAAATTCATTTCAGTTTTGGGACACTGCGTGTGACGTCATATTGCGGGCGCATGCGTGTTACATACAATGCCGAGGCTGACTCATGTTATCAATTTAATGCAACGGATTATTCTGAGTTTACAAATATTTTTCAAGTTGAAGTTTTTGTAACTCGTCTTAATGAGTTGTAATGGGCAGTGGGTTCACTCAGCATGATAACATTTGCCCATCTGACTAAAAACCAATATCCTTTTTAACAGTGTGGGCATAGGCGGTCAGTGTGCAGCGAGGGGTTAGGATTTCACATTTGACGTCCTTCTTCTTGGTCTCCTTGCCAAGAAGCAGCACTGGTTTAAAGCCAATGGCATGGAGTTTCTCAAGCTGTAATGACAAAATAATATATTTACTGTTTAAAGAAATGGAAAGGAAACATCAACAACAACAACAACAACAACAACAACAACAACAACAACAATATAACTACAACTATAACATTACTGATGACAGCATCTAGTTGTATGCCATTCATAAACCTAGATGCTGAGTTAAGCTTTTGCAGAATCATGTATTTACCAGGAAGGGTTACACAGTAGAAGCACACAATATTTTATAGACAAACACAAAATACAAATAAATCAGTATCCTGAGTCCCAGTTCAAACCCTGATCATCTTAAAGTTAAAGTACAATAAGATACAAATGTGTGACCACTCAACAATTAACAGTTAACACTTACAATGAGTATTGCATAATTAAAAATGTAACACAATCCAAGCATAGCTTGACACTGTTGAAATTGAAATTGCGTGCTGCGATGTAAAACGTTCCCGTATGTTGTGGCTGCAGTCGTAAGAGTAATATAGAGTAGTAACATACAATGATGTTAAAGGTGGGGTAGGTAAGTTTGAGAAACCGGCTCGAGATACACTTGTTATATTCCATGGAATGCTCTTAACATCCCGATAGCAATGAATATCTGAAGTGCTTTGACAAAGAATCCATAAAGAAATGTCATCTGTGGAAGCCGTAGGAGTACTGAAAAAAGCACGACCAATCATCTGCGCCGGCCCGGCTAAAGTAACTGGATGGCCTACCTGCCTGTCAGCCTTCCATCTGGGCACAAACTTATCTTGTGCCCTCATTGGTCATGTGCGCGTTCATGTGTGTTGGAGGAGGGGCTCTGTAAGGAAGGGGAAGATTTTCTCCGGTTGTGTATTTTCAAATTCTAGCGATCTCGAGCCGGTTTCTCCAAAATTACCTACCCCACCTTTAAGGTCTAAAAGTGTGTACATAAGCAAGAATGGAACACAACATGGAAGTGAAGGAAGTGCTCCGTTTATTTAAATGTGAAAGTTAAATTAAAATAGTGTCCCTTGGCTGTGAAAGTTAAGATAAGAGTAGTTTTAAAATTGAAAGAAAAGAGAATATTAAATAATACCGTTGCAATAATATCTATACTTGAAGTTGATATCAAAGTGTATATTGGTTAAGATACAAACATCATTAAGAAATAAATGTATATAAAAAACATTCAACTTTATCCTGGCCCAATATATTGGCAAACAGTGTCAGTTCTTTGGTGTCAGCTTGGTGTGTCCGGGCCTTAACATACAGTAAAAAGTGTACATACCAAGACAATGGCTTCATCCTTGATGGAAGCAATGTTGTGGTTCTTCTTCCGCCCTGACACCCAACCCCCTCGCTTCTCATCAAACCTCTTGAGCTTCTTCTCAAGGCGCAGCTTTCTTGGCTGCTCCTTAAGGCAATGTGCACAGATCTTCTGTGCACAAAATAAAATATTCTGACAGAAGGGACATGTCTTTTTTGTAGACCCACCTGGCATGATTAACACAGGATTACAAACAGACAGACTGAGAAACACAGGAAAGTAGAGAAGTACACAGCATAGATAGAAGGGTGAATAAAGAAATAGATGATAGATATAAGAGGGCTAGATAGGGAGATAGTGAGAGAGGTTGAGTTTGGCTCTTAAAAGTGCCGTTGGTTTTATTATGGTGTAGAATAGATCAGTGTATGGGTTTGTGGTGTGGGTACAGGAGCTGCAGGAGAGAACAGAACAAGTGAATTATGTAGTGAAACTAGCTTTTTTTAAATGCACATTGTGACGGTTTAACTAGTTTAGACAGATTGAGTTCATTTACGTGTTTCCTGTTTCATACGCATAACAAGCACATGGACGTGCACATGGACTATGCCCCTCCCCCCAAACATATATTAAAATGTCGACCAGCGTTAGTACTGTCATGTGTAAAACAAAAGCGATTAAGATAACGTATAACTCACACTTTAACACCGACGTATGCAGCCGTAATCAAGACACATATTTTTCACACACCACTTATGAGCTGATATAAATGTAGCTAACTAGTTTAAGCTTATGTTGAACGTGAGCTAGCTAGCTAGCCGCCCCCAAGAATTATTTCACATTAATGTTGCTTTGCTGAATATGGCGAAGGCATTTCTCAGACTTAGAACAGTTCATTATGTATGATGAACCATGCGAGTGAAGGCTTAAAAAAATCCCCAATTATTAAATCTAAGCAAACATGCATCAGACTTTAGTGACACAACTTACTTTGTCAGAGGATGGATTGCAATGCCGGTGGCAGCGGTCTTTGGCCAATAGGTGGTTCTCTGAATTATGTAATTTCCTGTACCGATTATACAATAAAATATTAATACATTTCCTGTATTTTGACACGATAACTCTTTATAACCTAAGTAGCCTACGGAAAAAAAGTATATTGCCTTATAAAATACAGAAAAGTTTAAACATCTAGCATGATAATAATAAAAAAAACTAATGATATCTTAAACCAAAATAAATAAAATGGAAAATTAACCGACAACAACAATTTAACATAAATAAAACAAGGATTAAAACAAGGATACATTTGAATCAATGTTGTGTAAAGTACCCGTTATGGTTAAAAAAAATATTTTTTTATTTCTATTTTTGAAAATAATACAGCTTCCGGCTTCCCGGGACACGAAGAGGAGACACGAACAATTCTTCCACTTGAAATGCGTTTAAACTGTGTCAGAGAGATGTTTAATCGGTTCATTCAATTGTTTAATAATTGGTGTTTAATACTGGCAACTTCTAATTGTTGGAAAAACGAAAACGTTCCCAATCGAGACGCCCCATAGATCATTTTTGGGGGGGGGCGTTCGACGGATCGATCCAGCTTCGATTCCGTAACCTTGACGCACTGCCAATCCAAACATCCAATCCCGATTTGAAGTTTAATCAGTGGACTGTAGTCCTAAACGATATCTGGGGATTATGGGTAGTGTAGTGTCTTCGACCATCCTCACTCGATGACAGCGCAAAGTCGATGATGCTCGAGATGTCCCATTACAGTCCTACGTCTGTTTCCGGTTATTTTTATTTGAAATTCAGTTCCTGACGGACGCCAAAAAAGCCCGAGATATTGAATTAAACCAATAAATAAAAGCAAGGACAATTGTGTGTTATTGGTGAGTAAATAACGTGTGTTATTTTGAAAAGAATAACAAATTAGAAGGAAAAAAAAGATTTAAAAAATACAGATTTCAGTATCCTGAGGCTCTGAGCCCCATTTCTTTTCATCACAGACGGCAACAAAAGTCCGAAATTATACGATTTAAAATAAAAGCAATACTTGTGGCTTGATATGAGTAAGAACATGTTTTTATGAACCCACAAAAGACGTGCTGCAGGCAGTAGAAATGCATTGCTTTTAAATTCGTGCTGTGCAACAAAAAAATCGTGCTGTGTAACACGAAAAAAAGGGGCAAATCGTGTTGGTGAACACGAATCAATAGATTAAAAATCGTGTTGGTGAACACGAAATGCCGTGAGACTGGGTTGTCTGTTTCATATGCCGTGTGCCGCCCGGACATGCTATCATGCTAACTAGCTCCTGAAAGTGGGTGACTCCACTGTAGCAATAGCCTTCATGTGCTACAACATACCGTGCAATGGCTTTATCGACTTTTCCCTGGTAGCAGTCCCTTGGTTAAAATCCAGCCGCTGTTGCTTCGGTGCAGGTGGAGGTGGAGTGGCGTCGGCTGAGTCTCTGTGGTCTTAGCTACTAGCTTCGTCCCAGCATGTTGTTTCTGCAGATGTTTTAAGAGATTTGAATGACTGGTTTGGGCACATGGGCTCTTTGACCCGCCAGGACACAACTACATTTAACTAAAACGTTCTTTCTTGTGCTCGACAAAAGTGAAATAGTGAGAATATCTCCAGGTGGAGAAACTAGACTTGAGCTCCGCCGCCGCCATGATAGTATTGTTAGTAAACAACACAAACACGCCCACAGCCCATTCCGCATGGACACAGGAAGTATTTAAGTACATTTACTCAAGTACAGTTCTCATCTCTGTTCACCTGGCTATTGACTATATAAAAAAACAACTCAGTAACGGAGTAACGCACCTGTAGTAACGGTAACTGAGTATGAATTTAAAAAGTAATGCGTGAGTACTAGTTACTGCCAAAAATAACGGCGTTAGTCCCAACACTGCAGGACGGAACGGCCCCTCCTGACTAACGGCCCCTCCTTCTCAACCTTTGAGGCACGTCACTAACGGCCCCTCGTTCTCAACCTTTGAGGCACGTGACGAGCTTCACAGTTCGGTTCTGTAATCATAGCGTCAGAGTATTAACTATTTTTAACATATTAATATATATATAATATACCTTTGAGACACGTGAGGAGCTTCACAGTTCTGTTCTGTTAATCATAGCGTCAGAGTATTAACTTTTTAACATATAAATCAGGGTTGCCAACTTTGGGGACCTGGCACACTCTATTTTGGCCTAGTAGAACAAATAAGCAGCAGACTTTTACTTTTTTTATCAGTTCTACTGGATCTTAGATCTGCGCTTGCGCAATACGGGTCGGCAGTTGCCAAGAGATTTTTGTTGGGTAATCTATGGTAGGGCTAACCCAGAGCCATATAATAGAAGAGTTACGACAACGGAAGTCCAAAAACGGTTATCGTCACGTGGTTCATGTAGACGAGGATCGTTCCCCGGAAGTTCATGGCGGGCAATGTGAATGCATTGATAACAGGAGATAGAACTACGATGTTTGGTAATTATTAGTGAATAAAGGTTTTGATTTGCAATATTTATACAACAAATCGATATGTGTATGTATTTACATCAATATGTTTTAAAAAATAAAATCGAAATTGCTAATATTAAGTGATAATATTAGGATTAGTGTGAACAACTAGTTTACATGTTAGGCTAACAGTGCCTTGGTTAAAGAGCCTGTTGCTGTTTATTTATAGCTTTGAATTCTTTCAAACCAATATTATCTTCTTAAACTTGTATGGTAGTCAGGAGCATCACTTTCTAATGTTTATTGATACATTTAGAGGGAGGGGATCTAAAGTATTGCTTTAAAATTCAGATTAGATTAATTTCTACCATTTTCTTAAATTCATGGTAGTTTCAGTAATCCCATGGTAATTGAGGACACAAGCTATCTAAATGACTAATGTCATCTTTATGGCTTTCAGAAAGGACAGGAGACCGACAGGTGACTATCAAAGGACTAGCAGCAGCAGCAGCATGATGATGATGATGATGATGATGTTAAATGTGTTGTTTTAGGAACATCCATTGCAAATACATGGGATTCAATAAACATTCCAATCCAATCCAATCCAACTTATTTATATAGCACTTTAAAAACCTTCAGACCAAAGTGCTGTACACAACATAATATAAATACATTTAAAATACAAGATACAAACACAAAACAAACCAGAATAAACATAATAATAAAAAAATAAATAACAGGCATACCATATCATGCAGTTTGTCGGTTCCTTTTCCTCCGTGTTGTCCTGGTTTGCTGTGCTGCCTCCTAGTCGCCACCATGGTTTGCTGTGCTGCCTGGGGATGCTCAAATCGCTCAGAGAAAGGAGTACGAATGTACGGCTTCCCCACTGACACAGAGCGGAGGAAAAAATGGCTGGCTCAAGTCAGCAGGAGCAATTTCACGACCAACAGCAACAAAATATGTGATGTAATTATATACAAACACTGCATTTGCACTTTTTCACAAAAGGAAAACCACACCATTGGGAAAGCTTAATGTGTTGTTTAATACAAAAAAACAGGGAAAGGCTTGAAAAACACAGAGCTGAGACTCAGGGTGCAGGGTGAGGGTCTCAGTGCAGGTATTCAGGCTCCATTGAATCCCCCTCTGGTTATTGTGCTGAAAGAGGGAGTAACAGAAAGGAGAAAGGGTTATACACACACAGCACACCTATTGGATGGGAAATGCCTTGGGGAGATAAGGTGTTTACTTATATAAAACAGTAGTATTAAACTTACCTTGTGTTTTCACTCTCACTTAAGTCCCTCTCCCTTTGCCATCAATCCAAAATCAGCTGAGCTGCAACATTATACAGACAGGTAATAATCAACATAATCACAAGGACACAATATGGCTCTGCTAAAAACACTCACTCTTACACGCACCAAAGTTATATTTATCTAATATTTAACTCCCTCCACCCCCGCATACAAGCCCGTTTAGAAGCCCCTCTTCTCTAATTCAACAATGTTGGACGAAATGACATTAAGAGAACGGAATTTACAATTAAAAGGCTGTTCAACGTGTGTTGCTAACTTGCTTCGGTATGCTAGCTTAATCTGTTATCTGTAAACGTTCCCTAAATCTACTAATTTAGGGATAATCCACTGACATCCTTTAATACACATGTTCATTAGAATCAGATGTACTGACAATATCCGCAATATAAATCTTTAAACTTCTTCTTACCTTTAAAAGTCCGTCATGAACGGTCTATTATGCTGCAACTCCACAGCTCTGCCAGCCTTGGCGCTAACTTCCGGGGAACGATTGAGGGGCTCCACGATCCGCCATTGCTGTAAAAAAGTGGTCCATTGGAGTGAACGGAGATGTCGTAACTCTTCTATTATATGGCTCTGGGCTAACCCATACAGTGGTGGGGTGAAGTCAGTATTTGCAATGTAATTACATACACGCTCCCCTTGACAGTGAAACGCCACGCGTGAGGTTTAGATTATTTCCCTGTCTCAATCCAAATTGAACTGTATGAAATAAAAAGGCACATTTGTCTTGTAGTAAATAAAAAGGGCGACCTGGAGCCAATCCTGCAATTTACTCACAGGTGAAAGAGTTGACATGCTGAAAGCCCAACCCCTGTAGGGGGGTCTGGGGGGATTTCCCCCAGGAGATTTTTTGAAATAGTGCTTTAGAGATGCTTTGGCATATGTGCATACACAGACGCCGCCTGAAACGACGAGTGTAACCCTGTGAACTCGTTTTTTGTATCATCTTGAACGACGTTTCAGCGCTTACCTCACACATCTTCATGATCGTTGAAGGATTCTCCCTCATGGACCATGGTAGGCCCTGCAACATGCTGCCCTCTTCCTTTGGTTCGATGCCTGCCAAAACACATGATAAATTAATATTGCTCGTTGCTATCATAATGATATGACCCCCTCACTCCACAAGGCATTCTGGTTATTTGCACTACGTTCACAGCTAACTTAATAGATTCCTTCATACTCCGTGTGTCCGTGTCCGTGTGTGGCCTGCCTTCTCTGACCCTTGCCTGCCTCACTATCCCTTAAAGAGCCTGTGACACGGTTTTCCCCCATCATCCAAACCCATCAATTTGAGTACATATTGTCCCCTTGAAAACCGTTACTGAACTGATTTTGGATATTTGTACTTTGATAACCATTAATCCTTCAATGTTGACAATTTTCTGGATCTTCTCGCGGATTCTTCAAGTCCCGCCAAATGATGGGTGACGTCATTGCGGGCACAGCGCTCCAGCTGCACCGTCCAGGATCCCAGCGTCTGCATGTAAAGCTTTATATATATACAGTCAGATGTAAACGCACGACGGCGCACACAGCAGCAAGCTCAGACAGCGATGACAGGTTAATGTTGAACGTGTCTGAGAGCTCATATGAGGCTGAAGGATCGGTTTATGTTGTATCTGTTAGAAGTTTAGGAATGAGGTGCGTCAATATGGGCGATCATACGGTCATGTAGCCAGTGGTGGAATGGGACTACAAATCATCCCGGGACTCTCGACCGGCCCACTTCGGTACCGCTAGTAAGCTGTCAACGGGGGGAGTGGGGATGTCAGGGGCGGCGGGTGCTGTAGATAGTAAATGTAAATATGTAAATATTTGTGTCACTGCATCCTGGTAAAATACAAATATAATGTATAATGTCTGTGTCTTTGACATTAGCGCTGCTAGCCACCTGTGCCCTGTACTACGAAGCCAGTTCAACAGACCCTGGATATGTTTGAGTAACAAACAAACTAACAACAACAAACTAACAAACGAGATCTCGCTAAGCGGTCCTACGACGCTGGTTATCAACTCGGTAAATCAAGCCAGGGTTTCTCTCTCCAGCTGAGAGCGCGTTCACGTCTAAGACACGAGTGGATCTGACTTTAATTACATTTGTCTCGAGTGTTTCGTCAACATAATGTGTTAAATAATACTTCTGCATCCAGTCTGTGACACTGTGAGTTGCACGGCCAGATGAGGCTGGAGAAGCTGACTCAGATCAGGAAATATATGATATATTATGATATTATATGATCGATGATCTGATCGATGATGTAATATGAATGATAAGTGTGACACGTCGGCGTCTTCTCTGCATACGGCAGTTTAAACTGTATTTCCTTTATCCTGTAATATGACTTGAGAGATTTAAACTCCGCACACTGAGTGGATCTCTTTTCTATAGACGCCGGAGGCGGGCAGCGTCAGGTAAAATAAGTTATTTAGCCTTCTCAAACCTGAGCCTCACGCGCCGCCTATGGGGGATGTGCTGGTGACTTATCCGACCGGCCCACTTCGGTACCGGCCCATCGGGATTCGTCCCGCCGATAGCCAGTCCGCCACTGCACCCAGCCCACGTAAACTGTCAACGGGGGGAGCCTCGCTGCGGGGAAACGGTGGACCTAGTGTCCCGATCGGAGTGGGAATAATAATAATAATAATAATCCGTGCATTTTATCCATTAATTTCCCCAACATTGTGGTAAAAAACCACACGTTTAATCCATGTTGTTGGTGTACTACAACTACAAAAAGCATCGGTTTGTTTTCTCATCAGGAAATGCAGACCGGCACAAACAAACGATCATTTAATCTATCATATGTTCGCCGAATTGACATGAAAGCACTAATAAATGTAGTTTCATCCACTTGAGTTTACAACCACAAAAATAATCGATATGTTTTTATATCACATCTGACAGGAGGAAATTCAGCAGCTCTCACTCCCGATTTGTAATCCTAATGTAATCATCATCTTCACCACAATCATCTATGTTTATGTCGCCGGATTGACATGAAAGCACTGACACATATGAATATACTGTAGTCAACTTCATTAACACGTTATTAACGTGCCTAAACTCAGTAATTCACCATTTCTACGCATAACAACACACTGTGTCCGTGTTTGGCTCTCTCGCCGCACAGTGAAGCGTTCCCGCATTGACGTCACTTCCGGCTTCCCCCAAAACTTCAAAATGAGTCGAAGGAATTTCCCCGCGATGTTCGAAATTATTGATATTTAACGGAACGGTATCGCTTTTTCTTTTTTAAACTGACGGTTCGAGATTACTAGTAGCCCAATATGTCATTGCACAACAGTTGTTGGGATGGTGTCACAGGCTCTTTAAGCCTTTGTACCACCATGTTGTTTATTCAATCATTGAACTGCATCAGGCGCCTGCTTTTGGGTCCTTCCCCTGTATCCCGTCGTAACAATTACATTGAGTTTACACGAGAACACATGAATGAATGTGGAAAGGCAGCTCTATTGCCTCAAAGTACTTTAAAGTAAAGAACTGTACTTACATCCTTGTCGAGGCTCTCCATTAAGGATGTCATTTCTTTGATCCCCTCAAAGCGCTTTGACCTGAACAACTGAAGGAATTTCTGCAGGTGGCTGTCCAGACCCTCATAGAGCGAATTGAGGTCCATCGACATCAGCCTGGTGAATTCCTTGACGATCTATATGAAGAAGTGACATTACATCATTTTAGTCCAAGTTAAAAGTGACCTACGTTTTCACATTTCACAAGCTGCCCAGATGCAATATTTGGTATTGCACAAGCATATATATGTCAAACCATATACAAATGTTGAACATGCAATACATGAAATAGAAGAACATTATTACGATTTAACAGCTCTGTCAAGACTTTCAGAATTGGAATATAAACAAATGTACGCCTGGAAGATGCATCTAAAACATATTCAATCGGCTCAATCACTTTAAAATTATTCAAGCACAAGATGCACGTCATGTAACCCCTCCCCCGGTCCTGGCGCGAGCTTGGGACGGCGCAAAGCGAGAAGCATTCGGACCCAAGCACTGAAGGAATGAGGTATTTGCGGTCTACACTGACAGAGAAGAGACTGTCAGTTTGGCTGCACTCAGCATTGAATCAAAACGCACTGAAGCTGTTGATCTTAATACGTTTGTGAGACGTTTTGCTGAACAAAATGGTAATCACCGCATTCAGCTGCAATACACGTCAACTTGATGCTCTGCTCACGGATGAGCATACAAAACTATTAAGATGATGACCTTATGTGTGTAAATATATTTATTTCTTTGAGGGGGTCTGCCCCCAAAAAACTGTTTTAAGTCCTGAGGAAGTCAAATAAGACGGTGTGTAAAACTACACTGCCCAGCCAAACAAAAGTAACCACTTTGATTGAACTAGGTTAGTAGGTAAGGACTTGCCACTGGATAATAACTGCAGTATAAAAAATGCATGACTGAAGTGATGGAGACCATGTTGAAGGCAAACACAAAGAGGAAATAACAGGTCAAATCAAGCAAATCCCCCTCTCAGATTCCACAGCAACCAGAAGAACATAAAGACTGGCTGGTGATTTGATTCATCAGCTTTGTGATGGAATACAAAATGCACAGTGCATTTCCTTAGCTGTGGGTGAGTCCACTGACACCACTGACAATGCTCAGTTGCTGGTGTGAGTTGTTATGATGAGGCAAAGGGGAGTTTGTTGAAGATGTGTTGGGCCTGACGAACCTCAGTGGACACACAAGGGGGCAAGACATTTATAAAGCAATAATGGGAATGCTGAATGAAAGAGGGTGCAGCTGCCTTTATTCATAACTGCAGCTCTTATACTGCGACTCTGAGGGGTCGAGCACAGACACAATAACAATGAAAACTGCTGCATACAGATTATTTTTGTTTTTGCAACCTCGTGTTAAGAATCTTGTTGCAATTGTTTAAAAGTTTGAAAGACCGTAATAAACGGACCTTTGTCTTATTGAAACATTTATTTTGGACCTTTAAGATTTGTATTTGAGTACCCCTGATTTAATCTATCATATGTTCGCCGAATTGACATGAAAGCACTAATAAATGTAGTTTCATCCACTTGAGTTTACAACCACAAAAATAATCTATATGTTTTTATATCACATCTGACAGGAGGAAATTCAGCAGCTCTCACTCCCGATTTGTAATCCTAATGTAATCATCATCTTCACCACGATCATTTATGTTTATGTCGCCGGATTGACATGAAAGCACTGACACATATGAATATACTGTAGTCAACTTCATTAACGTGCCTGAACTCAGTAATTCACCATTTCTACGCATGACAACACACTGTGTCCGTGTTTGGCTCTCGAAGCGTTCCCGCATTGACGTCACTTCCGGCTTCCCCCAAAACTTCAAAATGAGTCGAAGGAATTTCCCCGCGATGTTCGAAATTATTGATATTTAACGGAACGGTATCGCTTTTTCTTTTTTAAACTGACGGTTCGAGATGACTAGTAGCCCAATATGTCATTGCACAACAGTTGTTGGGATGGTGTCACAGGCTCTTTAAGCCTTTGTACCACCATGTTGTTTATTCAATCATTGAACTGCATCAGGCGCCTGCTTTTGGGTCCTTCCCCTGTATCCCGTCGTAACAATTACATTGAGTTTACACGAGAACACATGAATGAATGTGGAAAGGCAGCTCTATTGCCTCAAAGTACTTTAAAGTAAAGAACTGTACTTACATCCTTGTCGAGGCTCTCCATTAAGGATGTCATTTCTTTGATCCCCTCAAAGCGCTTTGACCTGAACAACTGAAGGAATTTCTGCAGGTGGCTGTCCAGACCCTCATAGAGCGAATTGAGGTCCATCGACATCAGCCTGGTGAATTCCTTGACGATCTATATGAAGAAGTGACATTACATCATTTTAGTCCAAGTTAAAAGTGACCTACGTTTTCACATTTCACAAGCTGCCCAGATGCAATATTTGGTATTGCACAAGCATATATATGTCAAACCATATACAAATGTTGAACATGCAATACATGAAATAGAAGAACATTATTACGATTTAACAGCTCTGTCAAGACTTTCAGAATTGGAATATAAACAAATGTACGCCTGGAAGATGCATCTAAAACATATTCAATCGGCTCAATCACTTTAAAATTATTCTTGTAAAAGTTCTCTTTTGTATCAGAGCCAAAAGGTCCGCCCTTTGACAGGAAACTTAGGGGGTTTGCTTTTTTAACTATCTCTGTTATAGCAGTGGTGACTGCACTATTTACTGCACAATTGTGGTTGATCAGTACACTTCCAATTATTTGTGGTGTGCACTCTTCCACAGCTGAGCTAATACTACATAGCTCGTTTATAATTTCCTGGGTTTTTGTCTTAGACACATGCAAAATCGTTTGCATACGCAGTAAGAAAGATGCAACTTTCTGTTGAAACAAATCATGCAGGTCTTGATCCTCTATACCAGGGGTCTTCAACTAAAATGCAACGAGGTCCAGTTAGAGAAAATGTCCCCATGCAAAGGTCCGGAACATCAACATGTCTAAGTTGCTTCATGAATTAGTGTGATATATATTGAAGTGACCTGTAGCTTTATCAACGTCTGCATGTAATCAACAACTGACTGCCAATCAAATAAAGAAAGTACAAAAACAACAATATTTATTGTAAATTAACATTACTTAAATACTGTGGATATGTGTAATGTTTAAATATTGAAGTTAAATGCATCAATGTGGTGCACTTTGAGAGCAACATTAAGAGATCTATGGATACATCTCTCAACACCCATATGAAACAGAACTGTAGCATATTTTCCTTTTAGGATATTTTACAAATCACTCCCCTTTTAAACTCTATTCTTGTTATTTTTAACAACTTTTTTGTTACTGTCATATAGTATTTTATACCTGTTTTTCATTTAGTCTCATTAATAACTATAATGATCATATCAAGGTGTGCCTTAACCTCACTGAGCTGAGGTTATTTGAGCCTCTCAGGAGAGAGCTCTCTTCCACCTGGTTGTAGAAAAGTTCTTTAAATCCGTTAGCATAGCTAGCTAACCAGATGCTAACAACAACAGATCGCCACTGTGCTTACAACTAAAGACACAGCCACGCAAACACTGCGGTGTGTACGGCTACTTATGGGTACTGCAATATTTTAAGGGCTGGAGCGGCGTTCCGGTGCTCAGCACTCCTTTCAGACGAGACATATACCACGTGAAGACACGTTACGCTCGTGTTGTGTTCATGAACCTGTCCTTGGCCAGGAAAAACAGGTACTCGCTTGTTTACTTATTTTTGCGGTCTAGATTTCTTCTTCTTTTTTGAAGTGAGAAGTTGTCCGTCTGTCGGACTGACTCCCTCCCCCCCACCCCCAAAACGAAAACTCTTCGGTTCTCCACGAATTACACAAGTCAACCAAATCAGCGTTAAAAAAGTGGGAGGCGCCGAAAAATCCCCCATTAATGTATTGATTATAGCTCCGGGTCCGTATAGGTCGGCGTCTGGGTCCGGATCCGGACCGCGGTCTGCCTGTTGCCGACCCCTGCTCTATGTAATCATCTGTTGTTAAATCTAGATGGTCCGAATTTGTCTCATCAACATTCAACTCATTCAACCCTCCTTTGCTTTACACTATATACTCGCTATTTCACTCGGGCAGCTCTTAATTTCCAACCTACTGCTAGCTAGCTCGCTAACATGCTAACGTTTTTCCTAAAACTAACTAACGTTAAATATGAAATATGCATCAAAAGGTGTGGCGACAGAGACTAACGTTAGAGGATTAATTTGCATTGTCTGCTGATGAACTAGATTACATTTGAATGTACTTACTTGATAACTCCAGCCCGGGCTCTGAGCGAGGAAGAAAGATGGCAGCCAACTCGGATTTCAAATTCATTTCAGTTTTGGGACACTGCGTGTGACGTCATATTGCGGGCGCATGCGTGTTACATACAATGCCGAGGCTGACTCATGTTATCAATTTAATGCAACGGATTATTCTGAGTTTACAAATATTTTTCAAGTTGAAGTTTTTGTAACTCGTCTTAATGAGTTGTAATGGGCAGTGGGTTCACTCAGCATGATAACATTTGCCCATCTGACTAAAAACCAATATCCTTTTTAACAGTGTGGGCATAGGCGGTCAGTGTGCAGCGAGGGGTTAGGATTTCACATTTGACGTCCTTCTTCTTGGTCTCCTTGCCAAGAAGCAGCACTGGTTTAAAGCCAATGGCATGGAGTTTCTCAAGCTGTAATGACAAAATAATATATTTACTGTTTAAAGAAATGGAAAGGAAACATCAACAACAACAACAACAACAACAACAACAATATAACTACAACTATAACATTACTGATGACAGCATCTAGTTGTATGCCATTCATAAACCTAGATGCTGAGTTAAGCTTTTGCAGAATCATGTATTTACCAGGAAGGGTTACACAGTAGAAGCACACAATATTTTATAGACAAACACAAAATACAAATAAATCAGTATCCTGAGTCCCAGTTCAAACCCTGATCATCTTAAAGTTAAAGTACAATAAGATACAAATGTGTGACCACTCAACAATTAACAGTTAACACTTACAATGAGTATTGCATAATTAAAAATGTAACACAATCCAAGCATAGCTTGACACTGTTGAAATTGAAATTGCGTGCTGCGATGTAAAACGTTCCCGTATGTTGTGGCTGCAGTCGTAAGAGTAATATAGAGTAGTAACATACAATGATGTTAAAGGTGGGGTAGGTAAGTTTGAGAAACCGGCTCGAGATACACTTGTTATATTCCATGGAATGCTCTTAACATCCCGATAGCAATGAATATCTGAAGTGCTTTGACAAAGAATCCATAAAGAAATGTCATCTGTGGAAGCCGTAGGAGTACTGAAAAAAGCACGACCAATCATCTGCGCCGGCCCGGCTAAAGTAACTGGATGGCCTACCTGCCTGTCAGCCTTCCATCTGGGCACAAACTTATCTTGTGCCCTCATTGGTCATGTGCGCGTTCATGTGTGTTGGAGGAGGGGCTCTGTAAGGAAGGGGAAGATTTTCTCCGGTTGTGTATTTTCAAATTCTAGCGATCTCGAGCCGGTTTCTCCAAAATTACCTACCCCACCTTTAAGGTCTAAAAGTGTGTACATAAGCAAGAATGGAACACAACATGGAAGTGAAGGAAGTGCTCCGTTTATTTAAATGTGAAAGTTAAATTAAAATAGTGTCCCTTGGCTGTGAAAGTTAAGATAAGAGTAGTTTTAAAATTGAAAGAAAAGAGAATATTAAATAATACCGTTGCAATAATATCTATACTTGAAGTTGATATCAAAGTGTATATTGGTTAAGATACAAACATCATTAAGAAATAAATGTATATAAAAAACATTCAACTTTATCCTGGCCCAATATATTGGCAAACAGTGTCAGTTCTTTGGTGTCAGCTTGGTGTGTCCGGGCCTTAACATACAGTAAAAAGTGTACATACCAAGACAATGGCTTCATCCTTGATGGAAGCAATGTTGTGGTTCTTCTTCCGCCCTGACACCCAACCCCCTCGCTTCTCATCAAACCTCTTGAGCTTCTTCTCAAGGCGCAGCTTTCTTGGCTGCTCCTTAAGGCAATGTGCACAGATCTTCTGTGCACAAAATAAAATATTCTGACAGAAGGGACATGTCTTTTTTGTAGACCCACCTGGCATGATTAACACAGGATTACAAACAGACAGACTGAGAAACACAGGAAAGTAGAGAAGTACACAGCATAGATAGAAGGGTGAATAAAGAAATAGATGATAGATATAAGAGGGCTAGATAGGGAGATAGTGAGAGAGGTTGAGTTTGGCTCTTAAAAGTGCCGTTGGTTTTATTATGGTGTAGAATAGATCAGTGTATGGGTTTGTGGTGTGGGTACAGGAGCTGCAGGAGAGAACATAACAAGTGAATTATGTAGTGAAACTAGCTTTTTTTAAATGCACATTGTGACGGTTTAACTAGTTTAGACAGACTGAGTTCATTTACGTGTTTCCTGTTTCATACGCGTAACAAGCACATGGACGTGCACATGGACTATGCCCCTCCCCCCAAACATATATTAAAATGTCGACCAGCGTTAGTACTGTCATGTGTAAAACAAAAGCGATTAAGATAACGTATAACTTACACTTTAACACCGACGTATGCAGCCGTAATTAAGACACATATTTTTCACACACCACTTATGAGCTGATATAAATGTAGCTAAACTAGTTTAAGCTTATGTTGAACGTGAGCTAGCTAGCTAGCCGCCCCCAAGAATTATTTCACATTAATGTTGCTTTGCTGAATATGGCGAAGGCATTTCTCAGACTTAGAACAGTTCATTATGTATGATGAACCATGCGAGTGAAGGCTTAAAAAAATCCCCAATTATTAAATCTAAGCAAAACATGCATCAGACTTTAGTGACACAACTTACTTTGTCAGAGGATGGATTGCAATGCCGGTGGCAGCGGTCTTTGGCCAATAGGTGGTTCTCTGAATTATGTAATTTCCTGTACCGATTATACAATAAAATATTAATACATTTCCTGTATTTTGACACGATAACTCTTTAATAACCTAAGTAGCCTACGGAAAAAAAAGTATATATTGCCTTATAAAATACAGAAAAGTTTAAACATCTAGCATGATAATAATAAAAAAAACTAATGATATCTTAAACCAAAATAAATAAAATGGAAAATTAACCGACAACAACAATTTAACATAAATAAAACAAGGATTAAAACAAGGATACATTTGAATCAATGTTGTGTAAAGTACCCGTTATGGTTAAAACAAATATTTTTTTATTTCTATTTTTTGAAAATAATACAGCTTCCGGCTTCCCGGGACACGAAGAGGAGACACAAACAATTCTTCCACTTGAAATGCGTTTAAACTGTGTCAGAGAGATGTTTAATCGGTTCATTTCAATTGTTTAATAATTGGTGTTTAATACTGGCAACTTCTAATTGTTGGAAAAACGAAAACGTTCCCAATCGAGACGCCCCATAGATCATTTTTGGGGGGGGGCGTTCGACGGATCGATCCAGCTTCGATTCCGTAACCTTGACGCACTGCCAATCCAACATCCAATCCCGATTTGAAGTTTAATCACGTGGACTGTAGTCCTAAACGATATCTGGGGATTATGGGTAGTGTAGTGTCTTCGACCATCCTCACCTCGATGACAGCGCAAAGTCGATGATGCTCGAGATGTCCCTTACAGTCCTACGTCTGTTTCCGGTTATTTTTATTTTGAAATTCAGTTCCTGACGGACGCCAAAAAAGCCCGAGATTATTGAATTAAACCAATAAATAAAAGCAAGGACAATTGTGTGTTATTGGTGAGTAAATAACAGTGTGTTATTTTGAAAAGAATAACAAATTAGAAGGAAAAAAAGATTTAAAAAATACAGATTTCAGTATCCTGAGGCTCTGAGCCCCATTTCTTTTCATCACAGACGGCAACAAAAGTCCGAAATTATACGATTTAAAATAAAAGCAATACTTGTGGCTTGATATTGAGTAAGAACATGTTTTTATGAACCACACAAAAGACGTGCTGCAGGCAGTAGAAATGCATTGCTTTTAAATTCGTGCTGTGCAACACGAAAAAAATCGTGCTGTGTAACACGAAAAAAAGGGGCAAATCGTGTTGGTGAACACGAATCAATAGATTAAAAATCGTGTTGGTGAACACGAAATGCCGTGAGACTGGGTTGTCTGTTTCATATGCCGTGTGCCGCCCGGACATGCTATCATGCTAACTAGCTCCCTGAAAGTGGGTGACTCCACTGTAGCAATAGCCTTCATGTGTTCTACAACATACCGTGCAATGGCTTTATCGACTTTTCCCTGGCTAGCAGTCCCTTGGTTAAAATCCAGCCGCTGTTGCTTCGGTGCAGGTGGAGGTGGAGTGGCGTCGGCTGAGTCTCTGTGGTCTTAGCTACTAGCTTCGTCCCAGCATGTTGTTTCTGCAGATGTTTTAAGAGATTTGAATGACTGGTTTGGGCACATGGGCTCTTTGACCCGCCAGGACACAACTTACATTTAACTAAAACGTTCTTTTCTTTGTGCTCGACAAAAGTGAAATAGTGAGAATATCTCCAGGTGGAGAAACTAGACTTGAGCTCCGCCGCCGCCATGATAGTCTTGTTAGTAAACAACACAAACACGCCCACAGCCCATCTCCGCATGTGACACAGGAAGTATTTAAGTACATTTACTCAAGTACAGTTCTCATCTCTGTTCACCTGGCTATTGACTATATAAAAAAACTAACTCAGTAACGGAGTAACGCACCATGTAGTAACGGTAACTGAGTTACTGAATTTAAAAAGTAATGCGTGAGTACTAGTTACTGCCAAAAATAACGGCGTTAGTCCCAACACTGCACGTGACTAACGGCCCCTCCTGACTAACGGCCCCTCCTTCTCAACCTTTGAGGCACGTCACTAACGGCCCCTCGTTCTCAACCTTTGAGGCACGTGACGAGCTTCACAGTTCTGTTCTGTTAATCATAGCGTCAGAGTATTAACTATTTTAACATATTAATATATATATATATATATACCTTTGAGACACGTGAGGAGCTTCACAGTTCTGTTCTGTTAATCATAGCGTCAGAGTATTAACTATTTTAACATATTAATATCAGGGTTGCCAACTTTGGGGACCTGGCACACTCTATTTTGGCCTAGTAGAACAATAAGCAGCAGACTTTTACTTTTTTTATCATTTCTACTGGATCTTAGATCTGCGCTTGCGCAATACGGGTCGGCAGTTGCCAGAGAGTATTTTTGTTGGGTAATCTATGGTAGGGCTAACCCAGAGCCATATAATAGAAGAGTTACGACAACGGAAGTCCAAAAACGGTTATCGTCACGTGGTTCATGTAGACGAGGATCGTTCCCCGGAAGTTCATGGCGGGCAATGTGAATGCATTGATAACAGGAGATAGAACTACGATGTTTGGTAATTATTAGTGAATAAAGGTTTTGATTTGCAATATTTATACAACAAATCGATATGTGTATGTATTTACATCAATATGTTTTAAAAAATAAAATCGAAATTGCTAATATTAAGTGATAATATTAGGATTAGTGTGAACAACTAGTTTACATGTTAGGCTAACAGTGCCTTGGTTAAAGAGCCTGTTGCTGTTTATTTATAGCTTTGAATTCTTTCAAACCAATATTATCTTCTTAAACTTGTATGGTAGTCAGGAGCATCACTTTCTAATGTTTATTGATACATTTAGAGGGAGGGGATCTAAAGTATTGCTTTAAAATTCAGATTAGATTAATTTCTACCATTTTCTTAAATTCATGGTAGTTTCAGTAATCCCATGGTAATTGAGGACACAAGCTATCTAAATGACTAATGTCATCTTTATGGCTTTCAGAAAGGACAGGAGACCGACAGGTGACTATCAAAGGACTAGCAGCAGCAGCAGCATGATGATGATGATGATGATGATGTTAAATGTGTTGTTTTAGGAACATCCATTGCAAATACATGGGATTCAATAAACATTCCAATCCAATCCAATCCAACTTTATTTATATAGCACTTTAAAAACCTTCAGACCAAAGTGCTGTACACAACATAATATAAATACATTTAAAATACAAGATACAAACACAAAACAAACCAGAATAAACATAATAATAAAAAAATAAATAACAGGCATACCATATCATGCAGTTTGTCGGTTCCTTTTCCTCCGTGTTGTCCTGGTTTGCTGTGCTGCCTCCTAGTCGCCACCATGGTTTGCTGTGCTGCCTGGGGATGCTCAAATCGCTCAGAGAAAGGAGTACGAATGTACGGCTTCCCCACTGACACAGAGCGGAGGAAAAAATGGCTGGCTCAAGTCAGCAGGAGCAATTTCACGACCAACAGCAACAAAATATGTGATGTAATTATATACAAACACTGCATTTGCACTTTTTCACAAAAGGAAAACCACACCATTGGGAAAGCTTAATGTGTTGTTTAATACAAAAAAACAGGGAAAGGCTTGAAAAACACAGAGCTGAGACTCAGGGTGCAGGGTGAGGGTCTCAGTGCAGGTATTCAGGCTCCATTGAATCCCCCTCTGGTTATTGTGCTGAAAGAGGGAGTAACAGAAAGGAGAAAGGGTTATACACACACAGCACACCTATTGGATGGGAAATGCCTTGGGGAGATAAGGTGTTTACTTATATAAAACAGTAGTATTAAACTTACCTTGTGTTTTCACTCTCACTTAAGTCCCTCTCCCTTTGCCATCAATCCAAAATCAGCTGAGCTGCAACATTATACAGACAGGTAATAATCAACATAATCACAAGGACACAATATGGCTCTGCTAAAAACACTCACTCTTACACGCACCAAAGTTATATTTATCTAATATTTAACTCCCTCCACCCCCGCATACAAGCCCGTTTAGAAGCCCCTCTTCTCTAATTCAACAATGTTGGACGAAATGACATTAAGAGAACGGAATTTACAATTAAAAGGCTGTTCAACGTGTGTTGCTAACTTGCTTCGGTATGCTAGCTTAATCTGTTATCTGTAAACGTTCCCTAAATCTACTAATTTAGGGATAATCCACTGACATCCTTTAATACACATGTTCATTAGAATCAGATGTACTGACAATATCCGCAATATAAATCTTTAAACTTCTTCTTACCTTTAAAAGTCCGTCATGAACGGTCTATTATGCTGCAACTCCACAGCTCTGCCAGCCTTGGCGCTAACTTCCGGGGAACGATTGAGGGGCTCCACGATCCGCCATTGCTGTAAAAAAGTGGTCCATTGGAGTGAACGGAGATGTCGTAACTCTTCTATTATATGGCTCTGGGCTAACCCATACAGTGGTGGGGTGAAGTCAGTATTTGCAATGTAATTACATACACGCTCCCCTTGACAGTGAAACGCCACGCGTGAGGTTTAGATTATTTCCCTGTCTCAATCCAAATTGAACTGTATGAAATAAAAAGGCACATTTGTCTTGTAGTAAATAAAAAGGGCGACCTGGAGCCAATCCTGCAATTTACTCACAGGTGAAAGAGTTGACATGCTGAAAGCCCAACCCCTGTAGGGGGGTCTGGGGGGATTCTCCCCCAGGAGATTTTTTGAAATACTAACATAAAATACACATTCTGGTACTCTCTTGAGAAGAAAAATAAATACATCTATTACTACACGACATATTTAAACAAATGAATGCCATTTTAGTTTTTTGTTACTTTGTTCTGAAAGCTGAACCTGCTGCTCCTCACAGAGAGAAGAGGGAAGAAGCTGTGTTAATGACTTTACATTGTGGATAAGGGTTGATAGGCCCCATTGTTCTGTGTGTCAACATGAAAGACAGCCCACACACCTATCAATCGTCAAACGGTGGGGTCTTATTTCATTACGTGTTGATTTCTATCAACACGTAATGTTGTATCGATGTATATAGAGATGTACTACAGCAAAAGTATTCTCCGTCGGGACTTCCTGCAACAACACCACGCCGTTATCTTGATTCTGATTGGCCAGAAGACATTATCAAAGATGTTCTATTGAGAAGATGATCACTACCTGACAAAAGTTTTCAAAACCGTTTCTAGTCTTCGGTATTCTTGTTTTTGGCGTGAGAATAGTTTGGGCAGCGTGAGATTGAGAGTGAAAGCGTGTGTCACACGCCAGATGCGTGAGAGTTGGCAACCCTGTAATATATATTAATATATATATATATATATTAGGGCTGTCAAGTTAACGCGTTAATAACGCGTTAACGCAAAACAAAATTAACGCCACTAATTATTTTAACGCGATTAACGCATGTGTATTTTTTTCCTCGGCCGCCCCGTAGTTTCAGAGCGCATCGAGTTTAAAATACCATCTACAAGCTGATGCTGACAGCCCCGCTCCTGCCGCCCGCTTGTGGCAGACCACACTTCCACGCTCACCGGCAGGCACCGACTGGCCATCGGGAGGACCGGGAGGGTGTGTGTGGCCCGAGCGAGCGAGAGAGAGACCTTACGTGCATTACCGTACCGCAGTGTGAACGCGGCTATTGTTGCTGTTAGCATCTGGTGCTAGCTAGCTGCGCTAACGGATATAAGGAGCTGTTTAAATGAAAACAGAGGAGCGCTCTATCCACACAACTGCGCCAAGCACTTGACTTGATGCAGGAAGCAGACAGCGGGACATTGTACGAGAAGTCAGCACACTCATGATTGCAGCAACATGATTGCAGCGTCCAGGCAGCTCCCGTTCTAGCATATGCCTTGAGTTGCACATAGCTCCAACGATCACACACACACACACACACACACACACACACACACACACACACACACACACACACACACACACACACACACACACACACACACACACACACACACACACACACACACACACACACACACACACACACACACACACACCACACACACACACACACACACACACACACACACACACACACACACACACACACACACACACACACACACACACACACACACACACACACACACACACACACACACGCACACACCATTTGTATTGTATGAGAGAGGTTCCAGGTTGAATTGAGGCGAATATTTGTAATGTTCAGAGGTTGTTGTGTTTAATATTCATGAGAATATTTGTCATTGTTCAAATGATAATAAACATTAGCATAAAGCATATTTGTCCACTCATATGTTGATAAGAGTATTAAAAACTTGAAAAATATTCCTCTAAGGTACATTTAGAACAGATAAAAAATGTGCGATTAATTTGCGATTAATCGCGATTAACTATGGACAATCATGCGATTAATCGCGATTAAATATTTTAATCGACTGACAGCCCTAATATATATATAATGATACCAATGATGATGGCGAGTGATCTGTCGCCATGGCAACGGCATTTAAAAATGTAAAACTCAAATTAAACACATTAACAGCCTTCAAAGCATATTTTAATGTCTATTTGCATGTTAATTGCATCAATTATTTCAGTTATGACTTCAAGAAAGGGCCTTCATTTGTTTTTTAAATTTCATTTTATTTTACGTGCCTCAAAGGTTGAGAAGGAGGGGCCGTTAGTCACGTGCCTCAAAGGTTGAGAAGGAGGGGCCGTTAGTCACGTGCCTCAAAGGTTGAGAAGGAGGGGCTTGAGGTACTGCACACTGCAGTGAGGGGTACTACCTGCAGTGCAGGGAGTGGAAGCAGAGCGCTGAACACCAGGCCCGGACTGGCCATCGGGAGCACCGGGAGGTTTCCCGATGGCCTGGCATGCCAAGTGGCCTGCTGGCCTGAGGATTTTTTTTTTGTATGTATTGTGAACGCAACGCTGCGCAAATGTGGGTCTGACGCTGCCTCACAGAGAGTGACTGGCTGTCTACATGATGTGGCCTGCCCACATGGCCACTTTCATACAGATCACACACTAATGCGCTCGATTGGTCTGTGTGTCATTCAAGCTCAGTAGGGGGTGTGTGTGTGTGTGTGTGTGTGTGTGTGTGTGGCGCGAGCGAGAGAAAGCGCGCGCACCGGTTACTTGTATTGTTGTTGTTTGCATCTGGTGCTAGCTAGCTGCGCTAACGGATATATAATGAGCTGTCAACAAGGTGGAGGAGAGTCCTCTGCTGTCAGACTGAGAGACTGATAACTACAGCTCAGGTGAGGTAAAGGACTCTGCTGAGTGTTTAGATAGTTAACTTAGTTCTCTGTGGGTCTCAGACGGTTTGGTCACCATTTATGGAAACACATATTTCCATTGGAGGGGGGAGTGATTAGTAAAATATGCATGAATAATAATAAAAAATGTTAACTAGGTGAAAAAAGTGTTGTGGATATTTTAGACTCGTCAATACTGCAAAGATGTACAATGAGAGTAATCAATAATAAACTGGTGAAAGCAAACAGCGTTGTCTTGTTGGTTATTTATTTGAAGCTTCAAAGGCACAGGTCTCACAGAGTATAGGATAGTCTGCAGGAGTGTGCACAGGGTATAATGTGTGTGTGTGTGTGTGTGTTTTATAGAGGACTGTTGCTGTGCAGAAAGGAAAAGAGATAAGACTTTCTCCTGACTGTTATCTTACAATGCTCTCATAGGGAGAGCCGCATTTTCCAGGTACGACCTTGGCAGGAAGCTACCGTGTGGTACAACAGGTCGAGTTGACCAAACAGTTTCTAAGCATAATATCATCATTTGGTTTTACCATATAAAGTAAGTATTAAGTAATATAAGAAATTGCCACTACAAAAGGTAAGATAAACTTTACAAACGTGTTGAGAGCTAAAACTAGTCTTTGCTGCTGCCTCAAAGAGGAACAGAGGGAGAGGAGGGAGACAGGAGAGGCTGGTTCAGGAGCACAGACACACTCACAACTATAAATGAACCAAAAACAAATAAATAAACAAGTTTCAATGTTTTTTCATGTTGGATATGGTATGTTATTGGTTATGGCCATGTTCTTATGATTATTTAAATGTATACAGTTCTGTTTCATATGGCGGGTGTAGTCTCTTTATTTCCCCCTCAAAATGCACCAGATTGATGCATTTAAGTCCAACATTTAAAAAAATAATCTTACCGGGGGAGCATGCCCCCAGACCCCCCCTAGAAGATTTGAGGTCCACCCTCACTTAAAATATGTTCACATGGATAGGTTCCTAAATAGCTTGGCACATTTTTTTTAAATAAACCCATGTCCATATGTTTATTCTGGGGTAGTATATTTAAAGTTTAGGGCTATCACTATGGGCAGCAACGCTGTAAATATTGACAAATAAATCCAGGAAAATGGCAAAAAAGAAAGCTGGTAGTGGCCTGGCTGGGTGTATAATTCTGCTGAACACACACGGCTCTTATTAAAACGGCGCTTTCTCACCGGAGTACTTTTCCCCGTCATTCTTAAAGTACTGATACAAATGAAACGGAGGAATCGTAACGTTTTTAACGGCAGGGTATCGCGGTACCTTTCAAGTATCGGTACACCGTGCAACACTTGTCAGGAGTCAGTGTCTCTCCCCAAACTCACACAATTCAATATGAACTGAAGAGCCGCATGAAACTAGGCAAAGAGCCGCATGCGGCTCGAGAGCCGCGGGTTGGCCACCCCTGCACTAGGCTATGTGTTAAAGAGAAACACATGCATAAAATAATTTAACACTGTAACCCTCCCTCCTCCCACTGTTTTGTGCTACAGCCATGTCCTTGTATTGTCATACAGTTTTTTCTTGTGTTTGTCTGTCATGGAAAATTTATAATAATATTTAAATCATAAAAAACAGACTATCACAATGTGTGAATGCTGTCCTTGTCACATTGATTAAATGGTGCCATTCTAAAATGTTCCTTTTTGGTTTCTTCCCTTTTTCTTTCCTTTTTACAGTGAATGGTATGAAAGATCCACGGATTGACCGTGCCATCGGGGTTTGCAAAAAGGTTGTAAGTGCCTGTTCCTTCAGTTGGAAGAAGAGAAGAGATATGGCAGTGCTACAGGCTGAGCTCGGTCTACCATCTCACAACCTCATCACCGAGTCCCTAACCAGGTGGGGTTCGAGACAACTGACGGTAGAACGACTGTTGGAACAGGAGAAGGCCATAGCACAGGTCCTGGGAGCAGACAAGAAAAGCAGGCACCTGGTGCCCACCTGGCAGGACATTGACGTGTTGGAGTCAATTAATAAAGCTGTAAGTCCACTGAAGGAATTCACTGATGCCCTATCTGGTGAGGCCTACGTGAGTGTCTCCTACCTCAAACCGGTAATCCACCTGTTAAACAACAGCCTTCTGCAGCCAGAGGAGGGTGAGACCGAGCTCACCAAACAAATCAAGAGCAACATACTCAACTACCTCAACAATAAATACAATGACCCTGTAACACAGGAACTCCTGGACATGGCCTCACTCATGGACCCCCGGTTCCGGACAACCTATCAGATGACGAAGTGGACGGAATCAAGAAAAGAGCTGTTACAGAGCTGATGTCTCTTCCAGCTGAGAAAAGCACATCCCAGCCGGGCATATCTGTGCAGGACCTGCACCAAGAAGAAGCTGCTGAACCTGTTACAAAGAAGAAGAAAACTCTAGCAAGGGGGGTAACATTGTAACATGCCAAAGAGCATGCCTCAAGCCAGAGGCAGTAGACAGGCTTGTCTTCCTCGCGAAAAACCTGTAGACAACTTCCTAGAAAGTTAAAGGGATGTTATTTTGTTTGAGGGTATTTTTTTATTATTCATTTCATTATCATTATTTATTATTTGTTGTATTTCATTTTACAAGTTTTTTCAGGGATGGCCTACAAGAGATTTGTTTTCAGTTTGACACATTAATGACAGCCAAGTGGTGCTATTTTTTTTTTATTTTTTTTATTCTTGAACAACTGATTTGTTCACATAGGCCTAGACTACTTGGTAATCTCATTTATTTTTATTGTGTTAATAAAGAAAATATGTATTTAAATGTTGCCTTGGTCTGGTTTGTTTAGAAAGAAACAGAAAAAAATTGAGGTTTAAATCGAATATTTTTGGTTTACTGTCCTATAGTATACATTGGAATGATTTCAAACCTGTTTTTATTTATCCTAATAATTATAAAGGAGTGTCTTGGAAATATGTGTTTACATAATTTGTGGTCAAAACGTTTGAGACCCACTGAGATAACTTAGACTAAAAATCTAAACACTCAGAGAGTCCTTTACCTCACTGAGCCTCTCAGTCTGACAGGAGAGCTCTCCTCCACCCTGGTTGTAGAAACATTTACTTCTTATATCCGTTAGCGCAGCAAGCACCAGATTCTAATAACAACAGCGCCAGTACCAGGGCGCCCTCTCTCTCTCTCCCTCGCTCTCTCTCTCACTCCCACGCTCACACTTTGGCGCCCTAGGCGACCACCTATGGCAAAAATCGGCCCTGCCTAGTAGGCCTACATTCAGTGGCAATATCTCAAGATTTAGCAAAAATACACCTTTATTGAACATACAGTAACACGAATACTACAAATCCACATAACAAACAATCAAAAATGAAAAAGGGTCGCCACTTATTATTATTTTAATTTGTTTTAAAAAGTAAGTTTTTTGGGGTACCTGGCTGGCGCGCCCTAGCTGCGCCGCCACTATTTGTATATAGGGGAAACACTGCTGTCATCACGTGATGCGAGGCATGTAGTAGAATGCTTTGACATCACGTGAGGCAAGCCATGTACTAGAATGCCATGACATCACGCCATGCAAGGCATACATAGAATGGCATGACATCATACGATGATCAAAGGCACGCCATGGCATGACCTCACGCCATGGCATGACCTCACGCCATGCAAGGTAAATAGGCCACCATGAACAAAGGTACACAACTTCTGTTAGAAAGACTACCGCAACCTTTGTAGCCACATCAGGATCCCACATAGATTAGTTTTGGTGTTGGAGGACGAACAGGCCATAATCAGAATTACCTTTGCATTGGTTTTTTAAAATAATTTGTTGTTATTGGAAGGGGTTTGAGCACTATCAGAGACATAATGGAAAGAAATGAGCTGTCTCAAGATTCTACCCACGATGCCCTTTGCGTTAGAGAAAAAAAGGACCCAAATTGCCTCTATATGCCTGAGGAGCCTCCGGGGCCCTCACAAAGGGTTCCTGGAAAAGTGTGTGAACAAATAGTGGACATGTTTGACCATGTTTGGACTCTTTTTGTGGAGGAAAAAGCAAGCGTCGCAAAATGTTACGCAGACAGGGTTCACAAGCAGGAGGAAGTCCTGGTAGACACAATTACATTCCTGCACTCTCATAAAGAGATAAAGAGAGGAGGACATCCCAGTACGAGTCAGGAAAGGTCCAATCAAAAGCTCAGCATATTCGACATTCAACAGTGCGATAATACAAAAAATATTGCCGAGATCAGGGCTGAGAATGAGAGGGTACATGAGCTGTTGGAATCAGCTATAACGTCACTTAACTTGAAGTTAAGTGAATTGAGGGAGGAAAGTTCTAGGCATTTAACAAAACTGGAAGAGGAGAAGTTGAGTGACAACAATACAATTATTACGGCTGAAATTGAATCTCTGAAACATGAAAAACAGACAGAGATAGAACAGTTGAGACAAGCACTGAACGATTTTCAGGATATGGTAGTATTTCGGAATGAGCCAGATAAGAGCCATGCAGATGAGCTGGCTAGACTTCAGTCTCTGACTGTGAAAGAAAACGAGGAAAATGAAATCCTGAAAATAGTTGTGGAAGATCTTCATGAGCAACAGGAAGAGTCAAGGATGCAAATCTTGATTCAGGAGGACCTAACAACAAAGAAAGAAGGGGACATTGCTGAAAAGATACATGATGTGTTGGAGTCAGTGACTGCCTCTCATCAGTTGGAGTTAAGAGAAAGCAGTGAGACAAATATCCAAAACACAAGAAAGCTAGAAGAGGATAGATTGGCTTTGAGTGAGACGAATGTTAACATTACTGCTGAACTTGACTCTGTGAGAGCACAAAAACAGGCAGAGATAGAACAGTTGAGGCTTAAACGGCTTGATCTTCAGGATAATATCGACTCTCTGAATGCTGAGAGTGAATACAATGCAAAGGAGATGGCTCGACTTCAGTCTCTGATCTTGATTCAGGAGGAGCTAACAAGAACAAATGAAGGATACATTGCAGGAAAGCAGATGGTGGAATCTGTGACTGCCTCGCTTCAGTTGGAGTTAAGAGAAAGCAGGGAGTGTTATTACGCAAACATAAGAAAGTCAGAGGAGGAGAATTTGGGTTTGAGTGAACATAACGAAATCATTTTAGCTGAACTTGAATCTCTGAGACAGGCAAAACAGACAGTGACAGATGCGTTGGGGCTTGAAGTGCTTGGTCTTCAGAATAATATCGGCGTTCTTATTGAGGAGAAAAACAGCGATGCACATGAGCTGGCTCGACTTCAGTCTCTGACAGTAAAACAAGACGAGGAGAACAAAAACCTGAAGACAGAAATGGAAGATTATAAGGACCAACTGAGGGATGCTAAAGTACTAATCCTGGTCGATCAGGAGTTATTTACATTGGATCAAACTGAGAAGGCTGAGAATCAGCAACTGCTGGAAACCGAGAAGTTGGCTCTAAGAGAGAGGATTGCAGTTATTACAGAGGAATTTGAATCTCTAAGAGAGCAAACACAGGCCGAGAATAAACAGTTGGGGCTAGCACTGCTCGATCTTCAGAAAACGGAAGTACTTCTGAATGAGCAGAATGAAAACTTGAAGACAGCTCTGCAAGATGTTCAGCAACAAATGGAGGAGGCTTATCAACAGATTGCTTGGCAGCGCCAAGTAAATGAGGAGCTTAGCATTCTCACAAGCGATTTGAAACAATCACTTTTGGATCTTGAAGAACAGTTAAAGTTGATGGAACTGAAAAATGACGAGAGCCTCCTGGAAATGACACCTAAAAGCTCTATTGAGACAACTCCTCAAGACCAGAGCGATACAAGCTCTATTGAGACGACTCCTGAAGACCAGAGCGATACAAGCTCTATTGAGACGACTCCTGAAGACCAGAGCGATACAAGCTCTTTTGAGACGACTCCTGAAGACCAGAGCGATACAAGCTCTATTGAGACGACTCCTGAAGACCAGAGCGATACAAGCTCTTTTGAGACGACTCCTGAAGACCAGAGCGATACAAGCTCTATTGAGACGACTCCTGAAGACCAGAGCGATACAAGCTCTATTGAGACGACTCCTGAAGACCAGAGCGATACAAGCTCTTTTGAGACGACTCCTGAAGACCAGAGCGATACAAGCTCTATTGAGACGACTCCTGAAGACCAGAGCGATACAAGCTCTATTGAGACGACCCCTGAAGACCAGAGCGATACAAGCTCTATTGAGACGACCCCTGAAGACCAGAGCGATACAAGCTCTTTTGAGACGACTCCTGAAGACCAGAGCGATACAAGCTCTATTGAGACGACTCCTGAAGACCAGAGCGATACAAGCTCTTTTGAGACGACTCCTGAAGACCAGAGCGATACAAGCTCTATTGAGACGACTCCTGAAGACCAGAGCGATACAAGCTCTATTGAGACGACCCCTGAAGACCAGAGCGATACAAGCTCTATTGAGACGACCCCTACAGACCACAGTATTGAGAGCCTCCCAGAGTCTTCACTTGATGAGGATGAGACCAGAAGTGTGTGGCGTTATGGTTCTAAAGGTCTACTACGTTTTGCAATGCAAGTTGGTATCAGCGCTTTAGTGACTGTCACAGGTGGTATCATTGCCGCATCAGTGGATGCCTTCAACTCAGACTGTAACGGCAGCCAGTCAAGCCATCTATGCAGCCTGCTAACGTCATTCTGCGACATCAGCTACGCAGTACCCCCTCCCTTCTAAATAGCTTTAGCTCAATTATTTATTTATAAATATAAATGATCAATATAATGTGAGATTTATTGATCATTTATATTTATAAATGAAGAGGCGGCTTGATGCTCCCAAGCCAGTACGGGTTTACGCCGGGTGCTCCCGTTTTTTCCCGCAGACACACGCATCATAAAAAAAATGAGCAGAGTGATGAGAGCTCTGCTAAGAGAACTCCTTAAGAACAGAGCGATTAGAGCTTTCCAGAGTCCTCGCTTGCTGAGGCTCTGGGACCAGAAGCTTGTGGCGTTGTTGTGCTTAGCGTCTACTAAAGGTAGCTCTGCAAGATTATTTTCGGTGTAATCATGGCCGATTATTTGTTTATAAATATAAATGATCAATATAATGTGATACTTATATTTATAAATGAAGAGGCGGCGTGATGCTCCCAAGCCAGTATGGGTTTACGCCGGGTACTCCCGTTTTTTCCCGCAGACACACATTAAAAAAAAAAAAAGACCACAGCAATGAGAGCTCTGCTAAGACAACTCCTAAGGACCAGAGCGACCAGAGCCATAATATTAGCAAAGTGTGTACCATATGTCCTGAATATCACAGAAACTATCTGTGAGAATCTTTGAATCAGAATCAAAATCAAGTTCATTGCCAAACAATTTAGCATTTAAAAAAGAATAGAGATAAGTATTTATACAAAAAGACAATGAACCTTAACAGCTAAAAAACGAAAACACTTGGGACAATGATAATCTGAGAATACATCGCAAACTACAGTGTATAATACTTTAAAGGTCCCATGTCATAGCCATTTCTATCAGCTTCGACTCCGGATCCCGGCGTAGATATACACTGAACAAAAATATAAACGCAACACTTTTGTTTTTGCTCCCATTTTTCATGAGATTAACTCAAAGATCTAAAACATTTTCTATATACACAAAATAACCATTTCTCTCAAATATTGTTCACAAATCTGAAAAAATCTGTGATAGTCAGCACTTAATCCATCCCACCTCACAGGTGTGGCATATCAAGATGCTGATTAGACAGCATGATTATTGCACAGGTGTGCCTTAATAAAAGGCCACTCTGAAACGTGCAGTTTTGCTTTATTGGGGGGGTCTGGGGGGGTCCGAAAACCAGTCAGTATCTGGTGTGAGGGGTAGGGGTAGGGTTAGGGGTAGGGTTAGGGTAATGTTGTGAATCGAGTGGCCCATGGTGGTGGTGGTGGGGTTATGGTATGGGCAGGCGTATGTTATGGACGACGAACACAGGCCACTCGATTCACAACATAACCCTAACCCTAACCCTAACCCTAACCCTACCCCTCACACCAGATACTGACTGGTTTTCGCCTGTGAAGCAGAGGAATAAATCATGCTCAAGGGCTAAACAGTTCATCGTCTCCGTCTCCAATATTTCTCTCCGAGTGCAGCGTAAGAAGAAGCTGCCATCCTGAACCTCAACATTTGTTCTCATGTGTTTTATCTATTTCTGTGTACCTTGTTCATATTAATATGAATTCCTTGTTATTGTTGTATTTCCATGACAGGTGATGATTATAGCTTTTTGTTTTGTTATGTTTGTTTTTTTTGCCCTACTACTTGTAAAGCGACCTTGGGTCCCTTGAAAGGCGCTATACAAATCAAAGCTATTATTATTATTATTATAGCTACTACATAACGAAACACATGGCCTTATTTGCATATGTGAACTTAATGTGTGCACTAGAATACATAATACGTAAAATGACCACTTATCACAACGTAATGTAGGCTCGCAGGCTGATAAACTAGGATATCTGATCTCGGTGGGTCTTAATAATGCTCAGTCAGTATACTATTTCAAAGCAAATGCCTATGACTATAATATTTATATTATATGGCTTAAAGTGTACATACATTCGCTCACATTATAAAAGATGGTCGGGTTGAATTGCTCTGACTCTTTTAACAATGTTAATGTGAGAAAATAACCTGTGATGATAACATTCATCGTATTGATCCGTGGCTCACTCATAACGCGCATGGCACGAGGGATTTTTGCTATTGGGACTCGGGTTTGAGTCCAGCATGATTTTTTTTGTTATTTTCATGTTGATGGACACTGAATAATATTTTTGAATAGAGAATTCATAATATTGTTTGCCTAGAACAAAATTAACGATCAAGCAGCATTTTAAATTCTAAATATCCCTGCAAATGTAGCAATGACATTTCTGCTTCTATCTTTGCAAAACGAGTAAACAGTCAAATTTGATCTGGATAAGTGCGGCAAAGTGCAGAATACCGTTTTGATAAGGGGTACATGTGTGTAGTCTTTCATATTAAACATGATCGCTGGTTGATAGCCACAGAACTCGTATCACAGTTTAATCTGAGCGGATCACTGTTTACCACAGCTCTCCACGCTGCGTTGGAGATGGGTGTAAACAACTCAGACAGACTGTATGTTTCACTAACAGACGGTATGAAAGTATAAACGGGTCTCAAATCAACTCGACATCATATTAATAACGATACATACGGTGGCCCTGAAGTGCAAGACACCACAGCATTTAAGAAAACACTACAGCATTTCAGAAAACACTACAGCATTTAAGAAAACACTACAGCATTTCAGAAAACACTACAGCATTTCACAAAACACTACAGCATTTAAGAAAACACTACAGCATTTCAGAAAACACTACAGCATTTCACAAAACACCACAGCATTTCAGAAACACCTTGGTACAAAGTAGCAGTGAAAACATCGTAGGCTACGGAGTTTCATTGATTTGGGCATTCTCTCAATAAGCAAGTGGAATGGATTTGATATTGAACCACTGACACAGCACCCTCCAAATGCGGCGAGTGGATAGACCGATTCACGGACTTTCCGCAGAGTAAAAGTGGGGGGGTCTAAACTAATCATTTGAAAAAGTGGGGGGGGGGATTTGTCCCACACTCATATAATGGCTGCGTGGCCCATGCCATGGTTCAAACACGGAGGATTGTTCGCTCAGCGCTGTAAATTAAATGTCACTTAACTTTCCCCTTAACTGCTGAATCGGATGCTCTGAATCGGAAGCCAACTTCAGCGTCGTTTTTACACTCTGAAATCTGAAAACGAGGTTTATTGCTGATGGATTATCAGAAATAATTTCAAAGTGACACAGACACATTGGATTAACCTTCAGCAGCGTTTTTATCGTTTTAATGCCATTGAAGACAACTTTTGATCAGAAAACAACAAAGGTAAGACATAATGCCGTGTTCGCCTAATCCTACGTGGTGTGATGTCTTTGTTAGCTTCTCATGTCGCGAGTTCGGATAGGTCAGTAATGATACTAATACCTGTCGAATCTGTGCAATCTCAGCTTGCTCATTGATATCTTGTTACGATAAGTAATAAGGGTATTTTAACGTGAGTTCTGTGCTAAATGTGTTAGCATTTTTTCGTTCAGGGCTAATTCAGAGCCTTTGTTATTACCCTTATGTTTCGTTTTGCAATAAGTGTTTAGCATGTAAGGGCGGTAACACGAGCAATGTGTCTAAACTAGGGCTGTCAAACGATTACAATTTTTAATCAGATTAATCACAGCTTAAAAATTAATTAATCATGATTAATCACCATTCGAACTATGTCCAAAATATGCCATTTATTTATGTATATTGTTGTGGGAATGGAAAGATAAATGAAAGAAGGCGGATATATCCATTTAACATACAGTATCTATGTTTATTATAACGTTTTTCTGCGTGTCAAAATGAAAGACAACCCACACACCTATCAATCATCAAACCGTGGGGTCTTAATTCATTACGTGTTGATTTCTATCAACGGGGGAGTACTAGGGTGACCAGATGTCCCGCTTTGCGCGGGACTGCACAGCATTTTCCCGACTTTTGGTGCGTCCCGCAAATTGAGACGATGTCCCGCATATTTCATTTTGATTGGCCAAAACGCTTTTCTTTAAAATCAGATTCATCCAATGGCTGTTGAGAAAGCAGGGAAGGCTATCATCAGGGGCTGTGTATGCTGTCAATAAATCTGTAACACACGGCGGGTGCTGGTCAAGTGTTAACCAATGAGAGTAACTCACTCACACACACCCCCACCCCGCCAAACAACAACAACGAACGCAGGCGACGCAGCAGGTTATGGAAAATGGAGGAAACTGAAACTACAGCTAAGAAGAAAAGAAGATGCACATACAACAAAGACTGGGAAGACACTTACCCGCGGGTGCAGCCAGTGCAGGGCGACTCTCAGAGAGTTTTTTGCAATCTTTGCAAGAGTAATTTTTAAATTTCACATGGCAGTGAATACGACGTCAAAAGACACAGAGAATGCGATTCTCACAAGAAACGTGTCGCTCAAAAAGAGACATCCCACTCTATGGAGACATTCCTGCTCAAACCAAAAAATGATGGTCACTCAGACAAGGTAACAGCAGCAGAAATAACCAGTGTTTACCATACAGTGCAACACTCCCATCATACCGGTCAAATGACTGGTAACAAGCTAGCGCTGACCTTTTTTCCAGACTCTGAGATAGTAAAGAAAATGTCATGTGGTCGTACACAAGCAGCATCCATAATAACAGATGTGCTTGCCCCTGCCTCTGTGGAGAGTTGTTTGACAGAGTCAAAGACACCAGTGGTTCTAGGTGACAAAATAGCCCACACACTGTGTGTGGAGGCCCACCTTCTGTTGCTGTGATGGACAAAACTGAAAGCTATTTTATTTGATGTATTATTATGTTTCTGTTCCCTCCTGGCCAGTGTTGGTTTTATTTTATCTATTAATTTATGTTGTGCCTACTTGTACAGGTAATACACTAGTTGAATTAAGAAGATGCATTTCTAAACACTGGAAGTAATAATGCCTGCTGCCTTGGTTAGCCTTAGTTTACTTTTCTTTATTAAAAAAACTGCATTTTGACTTCACTTTCTGCTCAGTTGTTATATATTTGTTACGTTTTTTTTCCGGGGGTTGGGGGGTGCTGTTGAGAGGGTGTCCCACATTGTCCCACACAACCATACTCCTTGTCCCACATTTGGTTTGTTGGGATCTGGTCACCCTAGGGAGTACTTCAGGAAAGTCGACAGAGGGGGGGGGGGCGGCGGCGGGTGGAGTACTTCCTGACCACAGAGTGTGAACGTTGTGATCAGCTGTTTTAGCGCAGTTCTCCAGTGAAGGTGGGAGTCTCCCTCCGCAGCCGGTTGGCGTAGTTTTGGCACAGTTCCGTTGTACAGACCGACGTTAACAGCAGCCCTGTCTGTGCACACGGAGACCGACAATGTCGTCCGGTGATCTAACCGCCTTCTGGAAAAGCTTCACAAGTACGTCGGTACGCAAATGCGCTTTGTGACACAAGTGACGGTACGCATTTCAGATTACGCACATAACCTGCGTACCAGTTATGTGCACCCCTGTACCAGAGCCATATTATTTCTATTAAATGGCTCTGCCCTGTACTACAGCAAGAGTATTCTCCGTCGGGACTTCCTGCAACAACACCACGCCGTTATCAAAGATGTTCTATTGAGAAGACGATCACTACGTGACAAATGTTTTCAAAACCGTGGCTACTGAAATCAATCTTACTAACTGCTGTCTGTGCAATTTACTCCGCGCGAGTTGGCAGAGTTTATTTTGCTTACTTTAACATCATTTTTCATGGTGGGGCTAAGCCATTTCTTGGTATGGGTGTAGTCTACCCCAGCCATACCCTGGCGCTGCCACTGGTGGCACGTATGGGGCGGGCCATTCTGCACATGCGTTAAATGCGTTAAATATTTTAACGCAATTAATTCAACAAATTAATTACCGCCGTTAACGCGATAATTTTGACAGCACTAGTCTAAACATTTATCAAAAGAGCACCACATTCAGACGGAGGAATGCACCGGGTTCGACTGTCTTTCTAGTAGCTCTGTAGCCCCATGTCCACGTCAGGAGTTAACTCAATTATACAAACATGGGTTAATGATTAGAGGTAACAGAGTTATTTAGTTTGTTAAAGTTTCAGCTATTCTGTTTACAGTTCTGTCATCAGATTATTTAATACGATTAGTTAAAACATTGTTGTTTCTTTTGATGTGAAATATTATTTATTTAATTTAAATAAAAAGCAATGTTAGTTTTGTAAACAATTTGTGAAGTTAATTTAATAATATATGTATTTTTGAATCAAGTATTCATCTTTATTGTCTTCATTGTTAGTTTCCACATGCCTAAAACAACCTCAAGCTAAATCTAAAAGTTGATGGCTAAATAAGAGCGTTTGAGAAATTGTGCAAGGCATACAGTAATAGTCCGAATAGTCGATTAATCGTTTCATTAATCGATAGATTAATCGATTATCAAATTAGTCGTTTGTTGCAGCCCTATTGTAGTTATCCCATGTATAAATAAAATGTGTTATTCAGCAACCCTTGCAATTTGGGATTTTATTTTTGGTTGGTAGACCTCGGTGAGCTGGTCATTTCAAAAGTAGCTCACCAGCCAAAAAAGTGTGGGCACCCCTGCCATGGAGCATACAAGCGGCTGCTGGGGTTGATCACATGTCGCTTCCCACTCCGACCACTAGATGGTAGACTTTACTTACTCAAAAGTAATATGTTATTTCAAAACGTCCTCAGTTTAATTTAAGTAACAATGCTATTATAATATTGCTTTCAACTAAGCTAATACAATTATGTGTAATCTGTTTACATAATATCTTTATTTATGTCAATCAATCAATCAATCAATCAATCAATCAATCAATCAATCAATCAATCAATCAATCAATCAATCAATGTTTATTTATATAGCCCAATATCAAATTCAAACAATTCAAATTGTGTATTTCACTCCATTGCTTTTCATTATCCTTAATACAAATTGGATAATTGAAGCATGCAAGTCTTGCTGGTTGTATTGTTTTGTTATTTTGAAATTATATTGGTTTATTTATTTGTATTAATATGTTTAATGCATTTAATGTAATAATTCCTTAAATATTTAATTTCCATGCCATACAGTATACTCCCTTAATGTTTCTTGTAATGGAGCTGTGATATTTGTGATACAAAGGACTTGAAAGAAGGTACCTCACTCTGATAAACGTTGAGTTTCCCTCTGCTGACAAAACAGTAATTTCAGGGAATTGCCCATCAGTGTCAGATGGTAACAGATTAGGATTGTGGCTGCTATTCAGCTTGATCGCAACATTTATGACTTCTGTCACTCCCTCAGAAATACAGAAATTGTAATTATCAGTCATGGAAAAATTGGCAATGTAAACCTGGAGCTTGACGGTTCTGTCTTAGGTTTCACCTGCTCCCATTTTACACCACAGCAGTCCAGCTTCTCCTCAATGCAACTTGTCAAGCTCATGCATATTTAACTGTCTGGGCTGCTATCAGATGAACCTAACCAGCAGAAGGGGTGGTGCTGCGGAGATGATGAAGATGTGTAAAGCGAGGGGGCTGGGTTTTAAGAGAACCAGCTCCACCTGCCCCTCCTCACCACGAGTGGATGCATTATGAGATGAATACAGGATCTAGACAAAAGGAAGCTCACATGATCTAGAGACTGAAACCTGGATCTACACTTTCATTTGCTCTCCTTGTTCTACACCAGTCTTTCTCTAAACTGGATCTTAAGAAGATGGAACAAGTTCCTGAGACTCTGGCTGTTTGGTACTTTGGACATTGAGGAATACTTCAGCCTTCTCTTCACTTCTTCACTGAATCCTCACTCCAGATAAAAGAGGAAACGCCTGTCTTCCCTCTGAGGGACCCGTGGCCCCAGCAAGGATGATGAACAGCATCTAGTGGATTTTTCCCCTTTGTCAGAGCTGAGTGTGTTAGTGAGGTATCAAGACACTGTTTCCAGATAAAAGAGGAGAGGAAACAAAGACATTGAGAAAATGCCTTTTGGTGGGCTAGCAGGTTTGAAGGAACAGGTGCTCAAGCCTGGGAAGGAGGAAGTGAAAAACACTGTGGGGGACTCTCTAGGAAAACTGCAAAGGTGAGAGGGATTGTATGGAGAGCAGTGGGAAGGAGGCATTAGAAACGTAAGTTCTAATATTACACTACAGTAGATAGTAAACTAGAATGCTTTTCAGCCATAAACCTTGAACAATTACATTAAATGATTCTCTCTTCTAAACCATCAACGTGCATGTTAGACCCAATTCCAACTAAGCTGTTGAAGGAAGTTTTTCCATTAATTAGCATTTATTAAATATTATGAATATGTCTTTATTATCAGGCTATGTTCCACAATCATTCAAAGTAGCAGTGATAAAACCGCTTCTTAAAAAGCACAACCTCGATCCAGAGGTTTTAGCCAACTATAGACCTATTTCTAATCTTCCGTTCCTCTCAAAAATGCTTGAGAAAGCGGTCGCAAAACAGTTGTGTGATTACTTAAAAAACAATGATTTATTTGAAGATTTTCAGTCTGGCTTTAGAACACATCATAGCACAGAGACAGCTCTGGTTAAAGTCACAAATGACATTCTAATAGCCTCAGACAAGGGACTTGTCTCTATTCTTGTTTTGCTCGATCTCAGTGCTGCATTTGATACTATCGACCATGATATCCTATTGCAAAGACCAGAGCACTTAGTTGGCATACAGGGAACTGCTTTAGGCTGGTTTAGGTCCTATCTATCTGAACGCTCTCAGTTTGTACGTGTTAATGATGAATCTTCCACGCAAATCAAAGTTAGCCATGGAGTGCCACAGGGCTCAGTGCTCGGACCTATTTTGTTCACATTATATATGCTTCCGTTAGGCAATATTATAAGGAATCATTCTGTAAGCTTTCATTGTTATGCGGATGATACTCAACTATATTTATCAATCAAGCCTGATGAAATTAATCATCTAAATAAAATTCAAGACTGCCTTAAGGACTTAAAAACGTGGATGACCTTAAACTTTTTGATGTTAAACACGACCAAAACTGAAGTTATTGTACTTGGCCCGAAGAATCTACGAAACAAATTATCTAAAGATATACTAACTATGGATGGCATTAATTTGGCCTCCAGTGAGACTGTAAGGAATCTTGGTGTTATATTTGATCAGGATTTATCCTTTAACGCCCACATAAAATCAATTTCAAGGACCGCCTACTTCCATCTACGTAACATTTCAAAAATCAGGCATATCTTGCCTCAAAACGATGCAGAGAAACTAGTCCATGCATTTGTTACTTCTAGGCTACATTATTGTAACTCTTTATTATCAGGGAGTACCAAGAAGTCAGTCAAGTCGCTTCAGCTGATTCAAAATGCTGCGGCTCGTGTACTAACCAGAGTTAGGAAAAGGGACCACATTACTCCTGTTCTGGCTGCCTTACACTGGCTCCCTATAGAACACAGGATAGAATTTAAAACTCTTCTTCTCGCCAACAAAGCCCTTAATGGGCAGGCGCCATCTTACCTTAAAGAACTCATTATACCCTACTGTCCTACTAGGGCATTGCGTTCCAAGAATGCAGGGTTGTTGGTTGTTCCTAGAATCTCTAAAAGTACAATGGGAGCCAGAGCCTTTTCTTATCAAGCTCCACATTTGTGGAATCAGCTTCCAGTTTGTGTTCGGGCGGCAGACACCCTATCCGTTTTTAAGAGTGCGCTTAAGACCTTCCTTTTTGATAAAGCTTATAGTTAGGGCTGATTAGATTCAGCCCCTAGTTTTGCTGATATAGGCTTAGTTTGTCGGGGGACATCTTACTTCTTCCTTCTCTCTGTCTGTACCTGTGTACTCTCATGTTCCGATTAACCCAGCTTCCCCACATGTCTTTCTTTTTGGTGTCTATATACGCCGGGATCCGGAGTCATGGATGATCCTGCGGTCCTGTGTCCTGGATCGCGAGCCCTGGATCGCGAGTCGTGGCTGTGGTCCTGGATCATCGGTCCTGGATGGATATCCTCGTGGATTAATCTTCCTATTATACACACATGCATTTCCAAACATTTGGACTACCTATGTTGCAAATGTATTATCTTTTCAATTTACACACGGCATCTATTGCACGTCTGTCCGTCCTGGGAGAGGGATCACTCCTCTGTTGCTCTCCCTGAGGTTTCTCCCATTTTTCCCTTTAAACTGTGGGTTTTCTCTCTGGAAGTTTTTCCTTGTACGATGTGAGGGTCTAAGGACAGAGGGTGTCGTATTGTCATACTGATATTCTGTACACACTGTGAAGACCACTGAGACAAATGTAACATTTGTGATATTGGGCTATATAAATAAACATTGATTGATTGTTGGTTATGGTTAAGGTTAGGATAAGTCTCCAGGAAATGCATGTAAGTCAATGTAATGTCCCCTGAAGTGATGTATACATGGTATGTGTGTGTGTGTGTGTGTGTGTGTGTGTGTGTGTGTGTGTGTGTGTGTGTGTGTGTGTGTGTGTGTGTGTGTGTGTGTGTGTGTGTGTGTGTGTGTGTGTGTGTGTGTGTGTGTGTGTGTGTGTGTGTGTGTGTGTGTGTGTGTGTGTGTGTGTGTGTGTGTGTGTGGAGAGACTGTGATGGATCGTTGGAGCTATGTGCAACTCAAGGCATATGCTCGAACGGGAGCTGCCTGGACGCTGCAATCATGTTGCGCGCACTATCCGTGCTGAGTGAGTTGACTTTTTGTACAATGTCCTACTGTCTGGCTCTGGCTACCTGCATAAAGTCTAGTGCTCGGCGCAGTTGTCGGCGAAATGTCGCTCCTCTGTTTTCATTGAAACAGCTCCTTATATCCGTTAGCACAGCTAGCTAGCACCATATGCTAACAACAACAATACACGCAAGGCAAGGCAATTTTATTTATATAGCACTTTTCAGCACGTGGCGATTCAAAGTGCTTTACAGATTAAAAGCAAACGACATTTAAGAACAAATACAGTACAAATACATTATTAAAAAGGCATTTAAAAACAGGCATAATAAGCAAAGGTAATGAAATAAATAAAATAAATAAACACAGCAGGTACAGAATACATGACTGAAAAGGCATACTGTAGTGTGAGTATGGGCAGCTCAATTAAAAAATAGGAAGTGAAATTTCCTACTTGAATGTGGCACTATCTGTTATCCAAACGATGCTGAACAGGCCAAGAGTAACTGGATGTTGGATCAATGTATAGGGCCTTTGCAAAACGGTTCATCATTACAACATGGGGGGCAGAGGCTTACTAAATAAAGCTCGTTCAACTTGTTTTACTTCAGTAGTTGGATATGGTAGGAAAAACTTGAAGCAAAAATGTTCTTCAAGAGAATGAATTTCCTTTTTATTTGTCCACTGTCATATGGTATCAGTTTATCAGCAACATCAACCTTACATGAGTTGTTACTTGGTCACAGAAAGCAGCGGAGGAGAGGAAACGGGCACGCTCTGTAGGAGACACTTTACAGTCCCCTAAAAGGGGCTGTGTAGAACGTGGCAAGCCGAGAGGGAGGCGTGGAGGGCGACACCAAGGCTCAGCTACAGGTTGAAATCCCAATTATTTTACATTTTTATGAATTTACTAAATAAATGGTTGGAAAATTGAATGAAAACACAGTAATTGCTTGTTGAGGGTCTACAATAATTCAAATATATAAACGCATAGTGACACTACAGTCGGAGACATTCCCACTGTGGTGTCATAAGAACTATGCTTTATTTAATTTCACAAGCTTTTAAACAATAGGTAGATAATACAAATCATCAGTTATCTGCTGTTAACCCTCTGTGGGATGTTTTACAGTCACATCCCCCCCGACTGAGGGCTTCCAGTCTTCCCGTGTGGAGGTTCTGCAACTGAACCTTCAGCACAACACGAATTTGGTAAATCACAAAAATGGCTTTAAGTTTAAAACTAAAATAAATTGTGTTCGTGAGAGAAAATAACCTTATACACAACTGACAGTTCAGGACTCGGACGAGGAATGTAATTCAGTAAAGATATTGGCCAGTTCCATACTGAGCAAAGAAATGATCCTTGATTTTTAGTGTTCATCTTAAATATAGTCATTTACAGTTACATTTTCCCATTCTGTTCACAGAAAAGAATATGGAGAGACTCTCTGACATCCTTTCCTCATGTCCTCCTCCTGAGCCTCAAAGCTCTGCCTCATCCTGGCCTTTTCGGCAGAAGGAAGCCTCAGAGCGCTGGAGAGAAGCAAGACCACACCACCTACAATGCCTTCTAGAGAAAGAGGCTGTTGGTCATCCCCTGTGTGGCCTCTGTTATTAGGTGAGATAACATTTACCTTTATTTAAATTACTTTACCTAATTGTAATTGTTCAGTATTAATGCTCAGTGCTATTTCAGCTAACATGCATGACTTTTGTGATGATAGAAAACTGGATACCTAGAGAAGAATCACATGAAAATGAAAGTAATTCTAGGACATTAGAATCATTTTGTATTTCCTCCCAAGGTGTAGAGAGTGTCTCCCCGAGGAGTGGTTCTGTGGAGACTGTGATGTACTTCATCACAAGAAACAGCCACTCCACAACCGGGACAGTTTAATAAATGGGTTTTTTAAACCAATTAGTCCAACAACGTGTGTTGTTAGAGTGGAAGGTGGATATGAGACCCATGACCAAGGTATGCTCTCTCAAACATGCATGTTGATGTGCACATGTCTCTTCGGCCAGCATATCATGGTAATTAGTGCTATTCTTTTTTTTTTTGACAGCTTGCATATTGCCAACTGTGAAGGCACCCAACTGCTCCTGTAAAGGCAAACACTTCCCTGTGGTACCAGGCAAACCAGTGATTTTAATTACCATCAATGGTAAACAAATATATATATATATTTGGATTTCTATTGAATTGTTGTTATATGTTTACTGTTGTGGGCTGAGGCATTGTGCTTCCAATTGGAGTAAAACCTTCATGTAATATCTGTTAATCTTTGACTATTTGTAGATGGAACTGTTGTAAAGTGTGTCTTAATTATGTGTATTTACTTGTTCCAAGGGCGTTATGACTTGCATCTGCCACTATATGTCTGTCAAACTTGCCAGCAGCAGTGGACCCCCGACTTGAAAGTCCTCCTTAAGAGTGGATACTGGCCAGCTTCGGTCAGTATTTCCACACTTTACACCTTGGACCTCCTGAGCTCCTTTGAAGAGCTCAAGGTCATCTCTCCAGGATTCTCCAGACAGGCCTTTGCAAAGCTGCTGGAGCATCGCACAAAGTGTGGAGGAAGAGTAAGTGTAAATGTTCTTTACCATATTATACATTATAACATTTCCGTAAATAGACAAAATCACAGGAATATATGTAATTATCTTCCAGTCTGGACCTGTCAACGGAGATGCACTGCAGCGCAGCTTTCTGGAGTTCTCCTATGCCTCGTATGAGGAAGACCAGCTCTGCTGTGGTGCTCCTTTCTCTGCCCTGCCTGCACGCCGGAGATGTTGGCTGTTTCTGCCGATGGAAACAGGAAGCTATATCGCTTTCGGCGAAGTGGAAGGTGCTATTTTTACATTGTTGTTATTTAACTTTTTTGATTACTGTTTATATTTCATGGATATATTTGCTAATCTTTTTGTTCTCAGTTCTGATGGCAGCGCCTTTTTTAATGGGCTCTTTGTAGCAGAAGACAGCGCGGTGGCTGCATGTGTCGACAAAATACAGAGATCACTGAAAAATGCAAGTTTTTATTCATAATTTTACCTTATAGGTATATCACAAAAATAGCCATGTATATCCGACCCTGACTTTCTTCAAATTCAGCTACTTCTCCTTACCATCTACTCCAACATCAGATAATTAGAACAAATGGTGTAGATCGTGATTCCATTGCTTTTAACTGATTTGTCATGATGTAATGCGTGTCTTAGACCCAGGGAAGAGGCACATGTGGGGACTCCCAGTGGACAGCAGCGAGGGAGACGTCAAGGAGGGCTTCTAAGCTGGATGAAGAAGGGATGGAGGTGGCTGTATGTCGCCATGGGTTTCTTTTGAAGGCCTTAAATATGTACAGGGGGGAGATATTCGCCTACCCCCTGTATCTTCAAAAGGAACTCATGCCAGCCAAAGCCAAGTTCTTCGCCATGGATGTGGCTTGCAAGTACTGGCCGTACATGGAGAACGCTGCAAGTGTCCTTCCTGCTCTCCAGGAGCTGACCACCATGAAGCCATTCCTCAGTGTAATGCATGCTCGAGCCCATGCTACCAAATGCGAGGTATGTGAAATATTTTTGTATCCCGTACATTTATATTTTTTATATTTATAATACTGAAGTAGTAAATATCTAAGCTATACTGTTTAGTATAGTAGTATGTAGCCTCTTTGCACAACATTCCAGCAACCTTTTACCATCAGATGATATGGAGTGGGAAGAACCAGGAGGGAGCAGGGTGACCGCCGGGTAAGAGGTGGAGCAGGTCAGCAGCTACCTGTCCCGTTGTGCCCTGACCACAACATACATGTCCGAAGCAGGTGAGTGGAAGGTCTTGCCCTATTATTGCATACTTTTTTAGATGACACATCATAACCTCATTATTGCTTTCAAAAGCACGACTGGACATGCTCACAGTGCATGCTATGGGATGGAACAGGAAAAAAGGTGACACCCTCCATCAGGCACTTTCCACAAGATATGTGAAGGTGAGCCTCCTATTAAAGGTGTGGTTGTGTCCTTTGTCATTTGCACATGGCTTGTTGTTAATCATAGCAAGTTTTAATCTTGATAAATGTCCATCGTCTACTGTTTATCAGACGAGTAAGAGGCTCCTGGAAGAGACTGCAAGTCTTGAAGAACTCAAGACGGAGCTACATTGTGTCTCAGATGACATGGTGTCGACGTGGATTTCCGACGTGAAGGAATGGGCGTCTGGTAAGCACGACGAGATGACACCAGCTACACATCATTGTCCATGACTGTTTGAATGGACAGATTTGATCCTAAAGAGCAGCCAATGATATAAGGCTGATTTGTCATGCCACGTAATGGGACCCTCACTGGGTTTCAGTAGACGGGGACATAATCTTCAAGCAATAGCAAGCCAACTATGTGTCCATGTTTATCTCTGATATGTTCCAGTTTCCATAGTACCATCAATTTGTGTTAAAAGGTGTTAAATATGTTGCACAACTTTGTTTCTCAAAACCGCTACGTGTTGCGTAACAGTACATTTGACTGCCAATATTATTTCTCCAGGAACATCGGGTACTTCTGAAGACATCCTTCAAACAGCACTGCAGCAAGGCATTGAGGGGCTTTACCTAAGTGTGAGGCAGCGGAAGCAATCCCTTTACCGACAGAATGGTATATAATGTTTTAGGTTGCAGATTCAACCTACTGAATTATATATATTTTTTGCACTTGCAAATATAGTTTGTCACATATCCCTATCCCTCGACCTCATGTCTTTTTCAGACAGCAGCAAGCTCCGCCATCGACTTCGAAGGAAGCTTGCAGACGACAACAAGCGCCTTAACCAGGAGATACTGAAATACAACCAGCTGGTACACGACTCTGCCAGAGGCATAGATGTTGCTGCGCTGGAGCATTCCCTCTCTGGAGGGAGCATCATGTCCGCGCTGTGGCCGTGGGAAGTTCATGGCATGGGTCAGTTTTCAGATATTTCATAATAATTCATTTGAAGTTCTGTTATATGAAGGTATACCTTGCTGAGTTATGCACATATCATGTAGAGTGTTAGAACGTTCATTTAGTTTAAGGGTATATCTTAAGTTTTCTTATTGTGTATACATTTGATCATTTTGAAAGTACATGTTTGGAGTTTTAAACATATTGTTGTGCTATAGTGAAAATGTGAGTCATGTGTATATACATAACTGTGATTGGATTTTAGCTAACTTTACAGCCAAGAAAAAGATACTGGATCAAGTGATGCTTACACGGAGACTGCACGAGGAGAAAGGCATCCTAGTGCTGGAGATGGCGCAGCATTGCACATGGTTGCAGAACATGGCAGTTGCTCTAAAAAATAAGGTGGCTGAGGAAGGTAAGTTGAAAGCAAAACTTAACCTACCTTGTAAAGTATGAGTTGGGGAAAAAAAGTCAGCCCAAATCATTCTTGGTCACAGAAATTGGATGGAGTATAATGGCCTTTGCCCATTCGACCCGGCCATTTGACATAATGATGTCCCATGACCGTGACAATCATCTTTCTATGTACATGGGAGAGAATATACTCCATTGAAGTGCTCTGGCCTCGTGAAGCAATCTTACTTTGTAGTATGTCCATATAACAATATTTTGTGTATTTTCAGATGTAGACAAGGGGAATGGAGGACTTGGGTGCACCCTAAGAAGGAAGCATGCTGAGGCGTCGGAGAGGTTGCAGGTGGTACTGCAGCAGTACAACACTGCTTTAGGTCCTGATGCTTCTTTCCTTCAACATGAAGAGGAAAGTCAAAGTGGCCTAAGCAGTCCAGACACCAGTGAGGATGAAGAAGGAAACATCATTTAGGTCATTTACTTATGAATTAATGTACAGTATCTTTGTTGATTTATCCTCAACCTAGACATGTTGCTGTTACTTTTGTATTAATTAATGCTTAACATACATTGTATATTCAAAAACCTCAAATGTGGTTTCTGATCTGCCCCTCTTTTTTGTTTCTCTGTATTTCCCCAGATTGCTGCTGCTCTCAAGCACGAATATCCGCCAAGACTTGATGTGCTATCAGAAATGTAAATACTTTACTGACTTTATATTTAGAGATTGTATTCATACTCCTCAATGGAAAATCACACTTGAATATGTTGACCATATGACTTTTCCCTATGCCGCAGCATCAGGCCAAATATTTCACTTGTACACAACTTAAATTGTATTGAACAAAACGCTCAGCCTCCCTGGAATGCATCCTGAGCAATGAACCATTCACTTTTGATCCTTTTTGAAACACTAGAATGTAAATTGCTAAATGTCCAAGTCTATCTTGCTGGTTACCATACAACTTGGTGAGCACATGATTGTCCAAGAGCAGGACGTCTTTCCCTTTGTCCCAGAACGGGATGCATCATTATTATTTTCGATCTCTTATAGGATTTACCTGTCATTAACTTTATATGACTGCACCTGTTACACCGCAGGCCAATAACAGCTTTCGTTTGCGTTCCTTGCTTTAATTGCTTTGTCAGTTATATTTCCTTTTTGATCTCCAGCTATTAACCTGATTGATTGAAGTACTTAAATCAACATGTACAATGCACAGTCTTTTAGGATGTATAATTAGGGACATTGAGATAAACATCAATTAGTTTATTTGGTGAATCACCTCATTGTTGTTCTCAAAACCAAATAATACATTGTTATATTTTATTGACACATAGAATGTACATGTTTAATATACATAGTTAAATCATTAAAAAATGGTTGTGTTGTATGATTTCTTAATACTGTATGTTATAATCGTTTGCATAACTTGATTTTATGTTCTGCTGTCCATGCTTTTCATGTTAGACTAACCCCAACGCTCTAGAATCAAGACATACACCTTATGGTGGCCTTTTACTTGTATTGTGGTGAAACGCATAAATAAATCATTGCCAGAGAGGACCATTTTATTGTTTTAAAAACAATGTTATTGATGTGGTTGATTGATGAATAAATATTAAGCATACTTCTGTGGTACTTTTTGTTGTTTACATCACACTGCGTTTGGAAATAAATTCATTTAGAAGTAACAATATGGGTTAGCACTTGAATATCTTTGTAAAGAGATGATCCTCACCCGGAACACTGGTTGTTGGTTTAAGATAAGATAGAACTTTATTGATCCCAATTTGGGAAATCTTTGTGTTGCAGCAGCATTAAAACACATGGCATTATACAATACAAATAAAAAGAAGAAAATATACATGTTGAATTTACAAATGAGCAATAACAAGATATAAAGCAAGGTATTATATTTACATAAGTATGTGACAGATGGAATATTAAATATTACCCTGAATATGTCAAATGTACAGTGAAGAGAGAAACTATGGAGCAGAGAGTTCTCTTCCAACCAGGTGATTTGTTGTACAGCAACACGTTCTCACTCCCAACCCGTAATTAGTATACCCTTATTGTTTTTACTTCTTTATTGTAATTGAATAATGTAGGACTTTTGTTGCCATCAGTTATGGGCAGAGTAGGGGCTCAGAATACTGACATTTGTATTGTTTCATCGTTTTTTCTTTCTAATTTTGTATTCTTTTCTAAACCACACACTGTTATTTAGTCAACAACACATAATTATCCTTGTGTTTATTTATTTGTTTGATTAATAAACACAAGTTGGAGTCCGTCAGGACCGAGGGTCGGAGCAGCTCATTTGCTTTAGAGAATTTGACAACCGGAAGTAAGTATTCTCTCCGCTTCGCTTGACAAACCCATGGACAAACCCCGTGATAGTCCTCAATCGGATGTTTGAGTGTGCGCCGAGGGTTACGCCGAGCATCGAACAGCACTTTGAAATGGAACCACTGTCCAAACCTGGATTTGAACGGGTCCACCCCGCCCCCCACCCGTCACCAGAACTACACATGCTGGCTATTGTGTGTTTCACAACATGTTCTCTATCTATGGCACGTCTCTGCTTTGAATTATAGTTTTAAAAGACGTTTTCATATTTCCCGTAATAAGAAGTTGCCAGTATTAAACTGTGTACATCCATGGAGGTTTAGGGGATCGGAAACACTCACATTTAAAACATATAATTAATAAATGGGGTGAAAATGGCTTGTGCAGCATTAATACCCACATGACAGCTAAGGTCAGAAGAGCTTTATTTAACCGCTGATCTTATGTCTGTGACCCCTCCTGTTGTAAATTGATAAGCCTGAAACATGCACGTGTCAAGGTTCAGAGGCACATTTCGTATGGCAGTAGCCATGGATCTTAAGATAAGATATTGAGCCCAAGTTGTGTAACAGTTGTAAATATGCAGAGGTGTTTATTTGTAAATCATTTAGTATAATCACACAAATTCTGTGTTTTATATTTAATAAGTATGTGTTCTTTATTTATTGAATGTTCAATACCTGACAAGGTCGGAGATGAAAAACTTGGGTTGCAGGTTCCTCAACAGTGCATTACAAGACATCTATCGATATGTGTGTATACCTCTACCATTAAACTTTCGTATTCTGCACATTTCTTATACTATCTACATACATCTTATAAGAGTATAATACATATGTATAATATCAGTTAAAATAAGTGCTTAAACATATAGTTACCATTGCAGGAAAGCAATATATTAGTACTTTGTCAGGCTTAATATGTATACCCCAAAGCTTTTTTCTTATTCAACATAAGACCTTAACCTAAAGTATTCTTTAATGTTTGAATAAAGCCTTATTAGTTTGTCTGTATGTGTCTCCTATTAATATCTAATAATAACAATAATGCATTTCAATAACGTGCTTTAACCACCAGGTGTCCCTTTCTATCAGCTTTGCACCGTTATGGTGTAAATATACCAATATACCGGTTGGATCAAATATAAAAGTCAGCCGAATTAGTATTGATACTGCAAGGAGACTTATATTGTGAAGAGAAATTGAAGATTTTGTTTAATTTATGATATATTTATGATCCACGTCACATATTCAGTTTAGGCCAGTTCTTCCTGTTTGTCGAGAAGTCTTCTGATCAGGGCTCTATAAATAGCGAACTACGGCAGATATGTAATATTTAATGCAGCGGAACCGTGTATTACAATGCCGTTATGTGATGACCTCCAAATAGAAAAGCAAGCACACTCGGAATAAAGTATCATTTTATTTTTAAAAAATGTTTTCGGATTTCACATCAACAGGTTAACTAACATGTCCGTGCGGAACAATACCCAACCCATAGATCCGTGGGTGAATAATGTCAATCACCACATCACACACATCCCTTCACATTTTAATTTACATTAAAGTATTTCGTGAGGCATTCTAAAATGTTTTTCAATATAATTAGGGTTGTAGTAGTGGTAGGGTTGTTTACACGCCTTTCATCGTAGTGGAAAATATTGTCATATGCAATATTTTTGGATAGTTTCACCATTGAAATGCGTTTCATAACACTAGGTGCTCTAGTGCCAAAGTTGTGGCCCTAAAAAACATCAACTATTCATTTGTATGGCATCCAGAGCTTCCACATGTTAGGGAATATGTTTTTTTATTTAAAATATCATCAATGTCATAAGCAATGGTTACATTAAAACCCTCCTATTGTATTCGTTTCCCCCCCCCTTACTTTGGTGTTCGCGGTCAAATTTGACCGGTCCTGTTTTAACTGCTATTACATTAACACAAAAACCATTAATCATCACCACATTTCATCAACATTGTATGTTGAGTTGGCACCTCAGCTCAAAACATACAAAAACACAGAAAAATAGAAAGTTAACCCATTGAAATGATATGAGAGCAGCGCAACAAACTACAATTCCCATTAGATACGCGTCCAAAAATCGCTACGAAGTACACAGAGCTGACATATTTGTAGTTCTTCCGGCGTGTGTGCGTGGACTCGTTCGACTTGTCTTGCGTTGACGGCCGAATAGGCTCCATACCCTTTCAGAAATCCGTCAATCGGGCGCGATGCGAAACCAAACCCTGTGTTTAAAAAAATATACAATACAAATTTGCACTTTTGCCTCCTTAGCAACGGCAGTATCGTTTGTCTAGTACTTCCGGGCGGTGAGTTCGGGTACCGTATCTGTGACGTGACAAAGGGTCGCCGTGACAACGTGGTGATGAGATGTGGATAACTTTCCAGATAAAGACCATCCTGATACTCGAGTTGTGGTTTTCAATAAGTGAAAAAGAAAATTCAAAGTAATCACTACCATTTTAATATCTCAAGCATTTAAATATGTCCCCAAAAGCTTTCAAATGTAGTAGCAAAACCACAGTGATCCAGATCAGGATCATTTTAATTGGGCCTATAATTAAATGATATAATACATTTGATTTTTATAGCGCTTTTCTGAAACCCAAAGACGCTTTATATGCAAGCCTACCTCCAAAGCGTTATACATCGGAAGTTAAACAAATTAAATAAGGCAGTGGATGGCAAAGTACCAGATTTCACACATGAATATGCTTAATATAGGTTATGGTGTTCCTATCACTGACAATGAAATCATGTAGTATTTCAACTGTAATTTCCTAAAAAGTGAAATGCATTTTGGTGGAGGTTTTCATCTTATTTCTAATAGAAACATATTAAATGTGACTCAAATGGAGCATATCAACAAGAGAATAAATGTGCAAAAACAAAACTGGAGTGCAAATAACCGATTTTATTTGTATGCATTATCCCGGAGAATTCTTCGGCTGCCAGGAATGAGCCCACTCCTTGCCACTGAAAACAGAATGGAATAATGTTAGTTACAGTTCCTGGTTTTGTCTTTCCGAAAAGCATAAACCATGTGTGAAGCAAACATCTTATAACTCAATTTATATAAGTAAATGTTTCATTTTCCATTTATTAACGACCACCACCATTTAGAAAAAGTGAACATAGAAATGAAAACAAATTTTCAAACAAACAATAAAAACAATGAAGTTAAACAATCATTTGTTCCTACACTACTTCAGCTGCTTTAGAATAACAGCAGTGAAATATATAAGAGGACTGGTGGTAGATCTGGATGTTTTGCATTTGTTAAATATCATGTGTTTGTTCTCCAACATGGGACTACATCAGATGACATGAAGCCAATTAACTGGAAGATATATACCAGGGGTCTTCAACTAAAATTCAACGAGGTCCAGTTAGAGAAAATCTCCCCATGCAAAGGTCCGGAACATCAAAATGTCTAAGTTGCTTCATGAATTAGTGTGATATATATTGAAGTGACCTGTAGCTTTATCAACGTCTGCCTGTAATCAACAACTGACTGCCAATCAAATAAAGAAAGTACAATTCAAAAACAACAATATTTATTGTCAATTAACATTACTGTGGATATGTGTAATGTTTAAATATTGAAGTTAAATGCATCAATGTGGTGCACTTTGAGAGCAACATTAAGAGATCTATGGATACATCTCTCAACACCCATATGAAACAGAACTGTAGCATATTTTCCTTTTTGGATATTTTACAAATCACTCCCCTTTTAAACTCTATTCTTGTTATTTTTAACAACTTTTTTGTTGCTGTCATATAGTATTTTATACCTGTTTTTCATTTAGTCTCATTAATAACTATAATGATCATATCAAGGTGTGCCTTAACCTCACTGAGCTGAGGTTATTTGAGCCTCTCAGGAGATAGCTCTCTTCCACCTGGTTGTAGAAAAGCTCTTTAAATTCGTTAGCATAGCTAGCTAACCAGATGCTAACAACAACAGATCGCCACCGTGCTTACAACTAAAGACACAGCCACGCAAACACTGCGGCATGTGTACGGCTCCTTATGGGTATTGCAATATTTGAAGGGCTGGAGCGGCGTTCCGGTGCTCAGCACTCCTTTCAGACGAGACATATACCACGTGAAGACACGTTACGCTCGTGTTGTGTTTATGAACCTGTCCTTGGCCAGGAAAAACAGGTACTCGCTTGTTTAATTATTTTTGCGGTCTAGATTTCTTCTTCTTTTTTGAAGTGAGAAGTTGTCCGTCTGTCGGACTGACTCCCTCCCCCCCCACCCCCAAAACGAAAACTCGTCGGTTCTCCACGAATTACACAAGTCACCCAAATCAACGTTAAAAAAGCGGGAGGCGCCGAAAAATCCCCTATTAATGTATTGATTATAGCTCCAGGTCCGTATAGGTCGGCGTCTGGGTCCGGATCCGGACCGCGGTCCGCCTGTTGCCGATATATACCATACTGGACAGGGCTCCCACTCCACCAACATTTCTGCTTTTCCCTATCAAGAGAAGAAAACAAATCTCTAATTAATAATAATTATAAAGCACATCATCATCATCATCATCATCATCATCATCATCATCATCATCATCATCATCATCATCATCATAATAAAGCACACCCTATGCATTACTTTTATTCCTGTCTAACCTTTCTCATTCTTTCTTTTATTATACTCCTGATGGGGAAAGTTTCTAGGCGAGTGTGGTAGGAGCAATCTGTGAACATCAAAGCAGGTTCCACATACAGTATTAGTCATATTAGAAATAAAATAAATACAACTATGAACACTTAAGTAGCAACCAGACTTGCACGATGAAAAGTGACCACACTATTAACACTGGTCAAAAGTTACTGAATACATCATTGAAATGGAACCAAGCTGCTCTCAGTCCTAACATGGGATGCTTGTTTGAATGGCCATACCACTGCTGAGCCTGAGATGACCAAAGAAAATATAGACAATTAAAGCCCTTTAGATTTTTGGATAATGATTTTTGGATAATGTATCCATCCATCCATCCATCCATCCATCCATCCATCCATCTTCTCCCGCTTATCCGTGGTCGGGTCGCGGGGGTAGCAGTTCCAGCAGAGAGCCCCACACTTTCTTTTCCCTGGCGACATCAACCAGCTCTGACTGGGGGATCCCAAGGCGCTCCCAGGCCAGCGAAGAGATATAATCCCTCCACCTGGTCCTAGGTCTACCCCTTGGTCTCTTCCCAGCTGGACGTGCCTGGAACACCTCCCTAGGGAGGCGCCCAGGTGGCATCCTAACTAGGTGCCCGAACCACCTCAACTGGCTCCTTTCGACGCGAAGGAGGAGCGGCTCAACTCCGAGTCCCTCCCTGATGACCGAACTTCTCACCTTATCCCTAAGGGAGACGCCAGCCACCCTGCGGAGGAAACCCATCTCGGCCGCTGGATAATGTATCAGTTATAGTTATTAGTCACAATATAGCATTGTTAACTCACTGAAGAAGCATCAATCACTGCGTTAACATGCACTTTTCTAAAGTACATGTCGATAGATTTATTAGAATACCAATCAATTCGACTCATGCAAATGTTTATAATCAGTCAAAATACTTAATACTGTTAACATACCTGACTTTTTCTTTTTGCCTCTAGGACCAAGTACTGTGTCCCTCACGGACCCTGTCCTCACAGCTGTGGGTTGAAGAAGAAATATTACTATATACATACAGTATACCAAGTTAAGCTTAAACTCAAGTTTCAAAATACATCCAACAAATGCAGCATCACATGATGCAATAGGTGTTAGGTACAGATATGTTTGTGTTATTGCGATTTAATTGAGGGTGATCTATGAAGTCTAGGTGTTTTGTTTTTTCTTGCCTATATAATTGACTCCATACATTATGTGTAAGGAATAGTTTGATAAATATTAACATTATAACTTTGATTCAAAAACCTAAGTTTATTCCCCGTATGTTCATTATGGGACAGTGTCATATTTAAATGCAGTTCTTGAGTATAAAGTTTAAATATGCTGCATGACGTTGTTGCATGAGTTGCTTCGAAGTTTACCCCTATGGTCAGGGTTTCACCCCTCCCATTCGATCTATCTATTTTATTACCTGGCCCCTCCTTGGTGGTAGCCCGTCTCATATCATCCCGCTGGGGCTGCTCCTCCTGCCCCACCTCTATGATGGTGCACTGCTTCACGGGGGGGGTCTTCAGCACCTCCACCTGCACGGTGCTTGTCTCTGGCACCTGGCTCTCTGTGGTCCCTGCCTCCTGCCAGTTGGGTTCTGGTTCAGATGGGTCACAGGGTGTGAGGTTCAGCGTGACTCTCCCCCTGGCCCGTGGAGTCCTGTGTCCAACCTGTGCAAGTTGGTCTTGACTTGCTTAAGACAAAGAGGTTAACTCATATATCTAGAAATAAGAAATACTGCGTGCTTAAGGTATGTTTCCAGACAGGGTCAAAAATATACTGTCATGTCATAGGACTGTGTGCAGTCAAAGTTAATAGCAGAGTAATAGTGGTATTTATCCAGTCAACCATTTATGGTTTTGCGATGTTATTCTTCCGATTTGTGTCTACATTCCATGTCAATGTGTCGGTAGACAACATACAGACGTGTGCATGTATGTTCCCTTACATTATTTACATCCACACATTTTGTTCAGATGAGACTGATGCAAACGTGTTTTGCTTACAGTAAGTGCAATCAAATAAGTAGCAAGTCGTTTTGGATAAAAACATGTGCTAAATGCAAAGGGACCTCTGGGTGCACTGGATAACTGCTTTTGTTTACACCCCGAGGAACACGACCTCAATACAGAACTGCCAAACTGAATATGTGGTCAACTGGGATCGTCTTCATGTATTGTGCTCTTACCATTAACCTCAAAATATTTCTCCCTTTTGGGCGTTGATAAAGGAAACAGTTTAGGAACGGTTTGCTAAAAGGAAATTGCTTAAGGGATGGCTCAAGCCTCAACATACATTTCAGTCATCAAACCTAACTACCTTGACATTAACTACTTTCAATTTGTATACAATGAATGCGGAAGTGGTAGCACAATACCCCAAAATGGTTTTTCAAATTAAACTTGCCTACCTATTCCTGATAAATAACAGTTCAATGTCCACACGTCCCCTCTGCAGTGAGCTATGTCTCATGAGGCTACATACTCAGTGTTTAAAAATGTATTTATTGTATGTAGTTTGCTAAAATAATAAACAGTCAAACGTTGTCCATATCCCTAAATATTTTGCAATTACTTTCAACTTTTGTAATACTTTGCAGCTAATAATAGTGACAGTTAACAAGTAGAAATGATGTGTGTTAGTTGTCTCACAAAAATATAGTTTGCCAAACCCAAATAAATGGCTCGAATGACTGCTTTCTGGCTGAATCACAGGAGAAATACTGGATCAAGTTGTTGTCCCCAAGATTTGGATGGATTGAAAACAGTCGCTGTAAGTTGTTGTTAACTTAACTGACTTTATTAAATGAGTTGATCCAAACTCATTCCATATAACTGTGTTGATTATAAGGACATGTTAAGCTCTCTATTGATACAAACATTTTGTGTACACAATACTGTGAACTGTGAAGATATAGTGCAAGCATCTCACCTTCACAAAGGTACCCATAAAAAGTGCCTATCTTGCCAAGGTAATCCTGCACTGTTAAAAATGACTTGTTGACTCAACGTGACTAAGTCAAGTCATCTTGTTGCTGTGACTGAGTTAAGTTGTGTCAAGTTGATTCCACATTTACTGTCAAGTCTATTACACTTCAATACATTAGTTGATACAACTTGTAGTCTGTTGACTCAACTTCATGTGTCAAGTTATTTGGACTAGAAAATATTAGTTAAGATAACTTAAGAAGATTTTGGTTAAACGTATTTGATTGAGTTCTTAAAAAGGTGTTAATCAAGTTGGTTCAACATGTACAACTTTGTTTTTTCAACTTATAGTACCAAGTTAACTACACTGTTAAAAATGACTTGTTGACTCAACGTGACCAAGTCAAGTCATCTTGTTGCTGTGACTGAGTTAAGTTGTGTCAAGTTGATTCCACATTTACTGTCAAGTCTATTACACTTCAATAAATTAGTTGATACAACTTGTAGTATGTCAAGTTATTTGGACTAGAAGATATTAGTTAAGATAACTTAAGAAGATGTTGGTTGGTTGGTCTAAACTATATTAACACATGAAAAAATAGCTGAAAAGACATTTCAATCAGGACTGTTATTACAATATCAATACCTGAAGAAATGAAGAACTCCAACCCACACACTCATTAACTGTTCAGTGTTGCTTTTTTAATTCAAATAAGTGTCAATGGATGTCAACATATCATAAAGACCTTCGTTGGGACATGCAGACCAAACAAAAAACACCCTCGAACACACCATTGTTTTTGCTCTGGCTGCTCAAAAACTGAAATTACACTATAGATACAACTGTATTGAGTGACTTGTTAAACAGAGTCCATTCTGAGGAGTAAGTGTTCAGGGTTGCTGCAGTAAAATGCATAGAAAATGGTATCTCTCTTAACTTAACTGTCAGTCAGAACATTAAAACATTCTAACAGTACTGACATATCCACTCTGTTCATGGTTGCTGTACAACATAAAATACACACCTGTGTCTCTCTGACACTTCCTCAAAATAGAGCAATAGAAAATGAAAACCAAATAAACTGGTGTGACCCACAGAGGGGCTATACATTTGTTTTCCTCTTGGAACAGTGGACAAATGAAACAGTGGACAAAAAATGAAAATGCATCATTTGGGACGGATGCAGAGACATCTTCCTAGGCCATCTCTCTAACTGAGCAATATATTCTTCAGAGAGTGGACCCAGGGAGTGCACGAGTCCAACCCAATTCCCATGAACAGGCGCTGAATCACCTCAAAGGTGTATTTCAAGTCTTTTGGATAGTCAAGGTTCAGCATGTACTGCAATCCCATCAGGTTCACAAAAGCATTGGGTACATCACCAAGGTCACGTATGACTATCCTTTCCTCCATCACGAGGGCGACATCGTTGTAGGAAGCTGGAAGAGGTTCCTTCACATCTTCAACGACTAAAAGGACTCCAATCACCATTCCCTTGATGACGTCCTCTTCAGGATCCGTTGGCTTCATGCAAAAAGAAACAAAAAACAACAACGAAAGTGCTTTAGAGATGCTTTGGCATATGTGCATACACAGACGCCGCCTGAAACGACGAGTGTAACCCTGTGAACTCGTTTTTTGTATCATCTTGAACGACGTTTCAGCGCTTACCTCACACATCTTCATGATCGTTGAAGGATTCTCCCTCATGGACCATGGTAGGCCCTGCAACATGCTGCCCTCTTCCTTTGGTTCGATGCCTGCCAAAACACATGATAAATTAATATTGCTCGTTGCTATCATAATGATATGACCCCCTCACTCCACAAGGCATTCTGGTTATTTGCACTACGTTCACAGCTAACTTAATAGATTCCTTCATACTCCGTGTGTCCGTGTCCGTGTGTGGCCTGCCTTCTCTGACCCTTGCCTGCCTCACTATCCCTTAAAGAGCCTGTGACACGGTTTTCCCCATCATCCAAACCCATCAATTTGAGTACATATTGTCCCCTTGAAAACCGTTACTGAACTGATTTTGGATATTTGTACTTTGATAACCATTAATCCTTCAATGTTGACCATTTTCTGGATCTTCTCGCGGATTCTTCAAGTCCCGCCAAATGATGGGTGACGTCATTGCGGGCACAGCGCTCCAGCTGCACCGTCCAGGATCCCAGCGTCTGCATGTAAACCTTTATATATATACAGTCAGATGTAAACGCACGACGGCGCACACAGCAGCAAGCTCAGACAGCGATGACAGGTTAATGTTGAACGTGTCTGAGAGCTCATATGAGGCTGAGGGATCGGTTTATGTTGTATCTGTTAGAAGTTTAGGAATGAGGTGCGTCAATATGGGCGATCATACGGTCATGTAGCCAGTGGTGGAATGGGACTACAAATCATCCCGGGACTCTCGACCGGCCCACTTCGGTACCGCTAGTAAGCTGTCAACGGGGGGAGTGGGGATGTCAGGGGCGGCGGGTGCTGTAGATAGTAAATGTAAATATGTAAATATTTGTGTCACTGCATCCTGGTAAAATACAAATATAATGTATAATGTCTGTGTCTTTGACATTAGCGCTGCTAGCCACCTGTGCCCTGTACTACGAAGCCAGTTCAACAGACCCTGGATATGTTTGAGTAACAAACAAACTAACAACAACAAACTAACAAACGAGATCTCGCTAAGCGGTCCTACGACGCTGGTTATCAACTCGGTAAATCAAGCCAGGGTTTCTCTCTCCAGCTGAGAGCGCGTTCACGTCTAAGACACGAGTGGATCTGACTTTAATTACATTTGTCTCGAGTGTTTCGTCAACATAATGTGTTAAATAATACTTCTGCATCCAGTCTGTGACACTGTGAGTGTTGCACGGCCAGATGAGGCTGGAGAAGCTGACTCAGATCAGGAAATATATGATATATTATGATATTATATGATCGATGATCTGATTGATGATGTAATATGAATGATAAGTGCGACACGTCGGCGTCTTCTCTGCATACGGCAGTTTAAACTGTATTTCCTTTATCCTGTAATATGACTTGAGAGATTTAAACTCCGCACACTGAGTGGATCTCTTTTCTATAGACGCCGGAGGCGGGCAGCGTCAGGTAAAATAAGTTATTTAGCCTTCTCAAACCTGAGCCTCACGCGCCGCCTATGGGGGATGTGCTGGTGACTTATCCGACCGGCCCACTTCGGTACCGGCCCATCGGGATTCGTCCCGCCGATGGCCAGTCCGCCACTGCACCCAGCCCACGTAAACTGTCAACGGGGGAGCCTCGCTGCGGGGAAACGGTGGACCTAGTGTCCCGATCGGAGTGGGAATAATAATAATAATCCGTGCATTTTATCCATTAATTTCCCAACATTGTGGTAAAAAAACACACATTTAATCCACGTTGGTGTACTACTACAACTACAAAAAGCATCGGTTTGTTTTCTCATCAGGAAATGCAGACCGGCACAAACAAACGATCATTTAATGTATCATATGTTCGCCGAATTGACATGAAAGCACTAATAAATGTAGTTTCATCCACTTGAGTTTACAACCACAAAAATAATCGATATGTTTTTATATCACATCTGACAGGAGGAAATTCAGCAGCTCTCACTCCCGATTTGTAATCCTAATGTAATCATCATCTTCACCACAATCATCTATGTTTATGTCGCCGG